>NC_053023.1:171609022-171747153 GCF_003073215.2 Triticum urartu
GCACGAACCGGGACCAATTGGCCTCACTCCTGGCCCACAACCATTGGTCCTAGTTCTTGGATTGAACCGGGACAGAAGGCTGGGCTTTAATCCCGGTTCTAGCCACGAACCGGGACAAATGAGTTGCCTATATATACCCCATCGCCACAGCAAAGCACTCCACAGTGCATTGTTTTTTTGGCCGGCGAGGAGAGGGCATTTGGGTGCTCTAGCTCACCTCCTATGCACATGAGGTGTTCGATGAAATGCTCGATCCACACTAGTTAAGCTTTCTCCTCTCGAAGCTCGACCTCCAAACTCCATTTCCCCCGAGATTTTCATAGGTTTAGTGGTCCATCATGTCCTGTCCCCGTCTTCACCGTCATCGATCACCCGTGCCGATCTCGTCGCCAGCACCACCATGGTGAGCCTCTTATTCTTATCTTCTTTCTGAAAGAAAATAATTCTTACTTTACATAGATACTTGTCTAATTTTCTAACTTTTACTATTGCTTGTTATTATATAGTGCGATGGTTTTGGTATCCGCCCCCGTCGGCCCTCGTGCTGTCTATGATTCAGATGTGGTATATATTACCTTTTTATAACTATTTGGTTCATTTATTGTTTATGACAATTATGCCGACCAATGTGACATAGATTTTATTTATGTAGGAGGTAGTTGAACCGGAAATTCCAACCGACCCTATTGTCGAGAGATTAAATTTAGCTGAAGAAGAAAACAATTACTTGAAGGAAAAAATAAAAAAATAGAGGAGGAGAAGATGATATTGGAGTTGCATGTTGCGGAAGTCGTCGATGATCACAAGATCAAGATGGATGCAATGCGGTTGAAGATTAGAAAGATTAGAAAATATGCCATTCATACCTAGGCTTGGTATCATTATGCTGTTGGATCAATTTTTACCTTGGTTGTGATTATGATCGCATTTGTTGTTGCATTGAAAGGTTTTACATAGTTTCAATGTATGGTTTAACTAGATGCTCTAGAGAGCTATATGTTGTTCAATGAGAACTATGTATGTACTTTTTTTAATGTGATGATGAACTTCTATTAATTTGGTCACTTATCTATTCATGAGAGCTATATGTTGCCTTCAATTTCAGGGTCTTATAGCTCAAAATAATCAGTAAATGCATGAAAAATAACAAATGAAGTCAGAAAGGGTTGAAAATTGATGATGTGGCTTTAAATGGTGCATTTTGAACACAGAAAAACTTTGGAGTTCAAATAAGTTAAAAAATGAAATCCCTTTGTAACAGATGAGTTTTCATATGAAACCTTGATACTTCGAAAGAGATTGTCCGTTTTGTACACGAAGTGCATCCAGTTTTCCCTGTAACCCTCTCTACTTTCTTGCACATGCTATGTGGATGAAATGATGATACCATGCAAACTTTCAACCTTTTGAGAGTTCATTTGAAATGCTTTTAAATTTCAGGGTCTTATAGCTCAAAATAATTAGTAAATGCATGAAAAATAACAAATGAAGTCAGAAAGGGTTGAAAATTGATGATGTGGTTTTGAATGGTGCATTTTGAACACAGAAAAACTATGGAGTTCAAATAAGTTAAAAAAGTGAAATCCCTTTGTAACAGACGAGTTTTCGTATGAAAACCTGATACTTCGAAAGATATTGTCCGTTTTGTACACGAAGTGCATCTAATTTTTGCTGTAACCCTCTCTACTTTCTCGCACATGCTATGTGGATGAAATGATGATACCATGCCAACTTTCAACCTTTTTAGAGTTCATTTGAAATTCTTTTCAATTTCAGGGTCTTATAGCTCAAAATAATGAGTAAATGCATGAAAAATAACAAATGAAGTCAGAAAGGGTTGAAAATTGATGATGTGGCTTTGAATGGTGCATTTTGAACACAGAAAAACTATGGAGTTCAAATAATTAAAAAAATGAAATCCCTTTGTAACAGATGAGTTTTCGTATGAAACCGTGATACTTCGAAAGAGATTGTCCGTTTTGTACACGAAGTGCATCCAGTTTTTTCCGTAACCCTCCCTACTTTCTTGCACATGCTATGTGGATGAAATGATGATACCATTCCAACTTTCAACCTTTTCAGAGTTCATTTGAAATGCTTTTCAATTTCAGGGTCTTATAGCTCAAAATAATCAGTAAATGCATGAAAAATAACAAATAAAGTCAGAAAGCGTTGAAAATTTATGATGTGGCTTTGAATGGTGCATTTTGAACATAGAAAAACTATGGAGTTCAAATAAGTTAAAAAAATGAAATCCCTTTGTAATAGACGAGTTTCTGTATGAAACCCTGATACTTCGAAAGAGATTGTCCGTTTTGTACACGAAGTGCATCCAGTTTTTGTTGTAACCCTCTCTACTTTCTTGCACATGCTATGTGCATGAAATGATGATAGAAAAAAGAAAATTAACTAATTTTTTTGTAAACTTTAATAAATAAGTAGAAACAAAACAAAATAAAATAAATAAGTAGAAAATAAAATAAAATTTAATAAAGTAAATTAAATAAACTTTAATAAATAAGTAGAAACAAAATAAAATAAATTAAAACTTAATACAATAAATAAGTAGAAACAAAATAAATTAAATTAAAATTTAATACAATAAATAAGTAGAAACAAAATAAAATAAACTTTAATAAAATAAAGAAGTAGAAACAAAATAAACTTTATAAAAGTAAAATAAATAAACTTTAATAAAATAAATAAAAATAGCAACTGTAAGTTTTTTGTTGTAAGTAGAAACAAAAAAAATCAACAAAAAAAGTGCCACCTACTGGGCCACTACGGCCTCAATACGACTAGAAACCCAATCATGGGCCGGGATTCAGGCCCGCAGGAGGCCCAATAAGCCCACAAGCACATCGTGACAAATTAGGCCCGAAAGCCTACAGTTGAGAGGAGCACGAGAGGGTTGGCGCAGCAGCGCTTATAAACCACTCTCGATCTCTCCCAACTAGCGAGGTGAGACTAAACTTTCGGCCATGACGCGGGCAGCACATGGCCTTTGGTCCCGGTTGGTGCCACCAACCGGGACTAAAGTGGTGCATTGGTACCGGTTCGTGGCACCAAGCGGGACCAATGTCCCCCCTTTAGTCCCGGTTGGTGCCACCAACCGGGACCAAAGGCCGCCGCTTCCCGCCCTTTGGGCTGCTGAAAAGAGACCTTTAGTCCCACCAACCGGGACTAAAAGGGTCATTGGTCCCGGTTGGTGCCACGAATCAGGACCAACGCTCTAGGTATATAAGTACCACTTAGGAATTTTGCAGAGTTCATCACCAGTTGCCCCTGACGACGTTGAGAACATCGACGCCGCCAGGCTGCCCCGACGCTGTCCGCCATCGCTCGTCGCCGTCGCCGTCCTGTCGCCCACGCCCCTGCCCCAGCCCGCCCCAGCTGTCACCGTCTCTCTCGTCGCCGTCGTCCCTGCCCCGGCCCGCCGTCACCCGTGCCCTTGCCCCGGCCCGCCCCCGCCGTCGCCGTCGCTCTCGTCGCCGTCCCCCGCGCCCCTGCCCCGGCCCGCCGTCGCCCGCGCCCCTGCCCCAGCCCGCCCCCGCCGTCGCCGTCGCTCTCGTCGCCGTCGCCGTCACCCGCGCCCCTTCCCCGGTTTATTTTTGCTTTTTGCTTTTTTCTTTTTTTATAAAAATGTATATATGTATGTTCTCTGTGTATATATGTTCATATATGCAAAAGTTAGATTTTTAGAAAAGTTTTATCTATATATGTTCTCTGATTTAGTACATTAATTTTAGGTTAGTTTCATTTTTAAAAAAGTTTTATATATTTAGGAAGAAGGAAGAGAAGGAAGAAGGAAGAAGAAGAAAAAGTTTTATATATGCAAAAGTTACATTTTTAGAAAAGTTTTATATATCTAGCTAGGAAAGGAAGAAGAAGAAAAAGAATGAGAGGAAAAAGGAAAATAAGAAGAGGAAGATAGGAGAAGAAGAGGAGAGGGAAAAGAGGAGAAATAAATAAGAAGAGGAAAAAGGAAGAAAAAGAAGAGGAGAAGAAGAGAAAATATTTTCTATTTTCTCTTCTTCTCCTCTATTACTTTCTTCTTCTCCTCTTTTTTTTCTTTTTTTTCTTCGTTCTTCTCCTCTATTCCTTTCTTCTTCTCCTCTTTTTATTTCTTCTTCGTCTTCTTATCGGGTATGTCGTTGTCAATATACCCCATCCCGATAACTTCGTTTAGTTTTAGGATTATTTTATTTTATGTTTAGTTTAGGAAGAAGGAAAAGAAAAAGGAGAAGAAGAGGAGAAATAAATAAGAAGAGGAAAAAAGGAAAAAAAGAGGAGAAGAAGAAAGGAATAGAGGAGAAGAAGAAAAAATAGATTTTTTTTCTATTTTTTTCTTCTTCTCCTCTATTCCTTTCTTCTTCTCCTCTTTTTTCTTCTTCTTTTTTTCTTCGATCTTCTCCTCTTTTTATTTCTTACCCCCGGCCCTCCGCTCGACCAAAACTCTTGAGGACACCCAAACCCTAGAAAAAAACGATGTCGGTCTCCTACCCCCTCCCGCCGCGCCCCTACCCGACAAACTCTCTCGAGGCCCCCAAAATTTACCAAGTTAAAAGAGCGTTGTCGTCGAGGCCACCCCAAACCCTTGAAGCGTTGCCGAGGCCACCCCAAACCCTAGAGAAGCGTCGAGGCCACTAATATGATTCCTTATTGTGATTAGCTAGCTAGTTCTACATTTGCCACTAATATATCCATCTGTCATGTTTGAATAATAATTGCCATGTTGTAAATATTTGCAGAAACTATGTAGCACCCCCGAGATGAAGTAACAGAAGCGGTGCTGGGGGACATAATCGCAGCCGGAAGTGATGTCGTCATGTCGTTTCTCAACCGAACCGATGGTCTGGAAGGACAGGGTGAAAAAGCAGGTACGGTGATCGAACAATGGAGGAGGAAGGACATGATTATGATGGCTCCGGTGATCGAATGCCGGTGGAAGAAGGACACCTTGATGACGGCTCCGGTGACCGAATGCCGGTGGAAGAAGGACACCGTGATGACGGCTCCGGTGACCAAACGGAGTCCGGCCAGGTATATATATTAATTAAGCATGTGCTGAATATAGCTAATTGACGCATTAATTGTTTTTGGTATGTACACATATTAATTAATAACTCTTGTCTTTCTTCTTTTTTCTAGCCCTCTGGACCGAGCACAACTTTGGTAAAGAGATGAGGCCCGAAGAAAAAGTTGCGCTCGGATGAAAGGTTTGAGATAACAGCAATCGCGCGCGATGGCTGACCGATTGAACCCATCCGGACAAAGGAATCAGTTACTGCTCAGTGTGGGGTTCTTTTTAGGGACAAGATCTCGATCAGCATCCACCAATGGTATAAGCCGGCTAAAGATGACCCTGAGGTGTCTTATGTCAACGATATGCAGAAAGATGATCTTTGGACCGCGCTGAAGGAAAATTTCACCCTACCGCCAGAGGAGGAGCTTGAGAAGCCAGTTATAGAGCAATTGATCAAGTCTCATGCTCTTAAGAAGATGGCAGAACTATTTAGGAGGTGGAAGAATGAGTTGAAAACAACGTTTGTCGACAAAGAAGAGACACCAGAATTTGCTGGCAAGTATGAGAAGATCAGAGATCAGTGGGACGACTTTGTGGCCCACAAGACATCAGACAAGAGTAAGAAGATGTTAGTGACAAACAAGAAAAATGATGCAAAGAAGAAGCTTCACCATCGGACGGGGTCAGGTGGCTACCTCAAAGCCCGGCCGTTGTGGGCCAAGGCTGAGAATGACCTGCTTGATAAAGGGGTCGAACCAGAGACATTGAACTGGTCAGACCGTTGCCGGACTTGGTTCTTCGGGGTTGGCGAAACCTTGGACCCTGTATCAGGGAAGTGCCATTGGACGAATGAGCAACTGTGAATACCCGTCACGAAGCTTCGACAGTATATTGATGCAGCACAGAAAGGGACGTTCGTTCTAGACAGAGAGAACGACGAGCTCACAGTGGCCCTCAAGAATCCTGAGCACCCTGGACGGACACGAGGCACGCCAGGCTTCGTTTCACGGAAGGTTGGGTTTCCAGATGCGGGCGGTTACAAATGCCAGGAGAGGAGGAAGAAAGTGGAGCAGACCCAAATTCAGGCGCTGCACGCAAGGGTACAAGCGATAGAGCAACGAGAAGCAGATCGCAGGAAGCGACCTGCCGCAGCTTCCCCTGAAGCTACCCCGCCATCTCAGCAGAGAAGCAGCGTGGCTTCCACCGAGCTGCTTCAGCTGGAGCCTGTCTTCATGGCTCCTGCTAGCTACCCCATGGACTTAATCACAGATTCTCAAAATTGCCACCTTATGACGTAATGGATGAAATTTAAAGTCAAGGCGGCTGTTGGCTCTGTTGCACGTCCTGAACCTGGCGCAACTTTTCACTGTCGGCCGATTCTAGAGGGATATGCTAGGGTGATGGTGGATGAAATAACGGACGGATTTGAGGACCTCAAGCTTGACCACCCTACGGGTGAAGGGGAGACTCGGCTGGGTTCTTCTCTTAAGACTCCATGCCTATGGCGGAAGGAGCTCATCAACCTTCCGCACTGGACACCTCCTCCTCCTCATCCGGCGAGTCAGGGCACTCCGCCTCCTCCTTCGGCGAGTGATCAGGGCACTCAGCCTCCTTCTCCGGCGCGTGGAGGCACTCCGCCTCCTTCTCCGCCTGCGCCAGCGCGCCCAAGCAGCCAGCCTCCTCCTTCTCTGCCTCGTCAGCAAGGGCGGAAGAGACCCACTGCCGCTCCGGCTGCTCTGGCGCGTCGTTTTCCTTCTCCTCCGCCTCGTAAGCAAGGAAAGAAGACAACAACAGCCGCTCCGTCTGCTCCGACGTCTAGCAGTACAGCCAGAGGCGGGAGGCAATATAGATTCGGTCCTTCTCTGAAGACTCCAGAGAAGTTACCATACGAGAGGACCCTGGAGGAAAATGCGAAGATCATGCGAGCCGAAGTGACGAACTTCTTTGAAGGGGTGAAAGCAAAGAAACATCCACCTCTGGAGGAGAAGATAGATCCGGTGAAAGTGAAGCGCACTGTGGATGCCTTGAAGAAACCACCAAAGTCTCCGTCAAAAGGCAACTATGAGCGCATTATTGAAAGGTCATTTATTGAAGCGGAGCGGTCGAGAAGTACTGCCAGTGATCAAAGTTTAGCGGAAGATGAGCTGGGAAAAAAATTGCCCAGCTCGGCGAACAAGCGAACCAATCGTGCGCCCCGCTCGAGGTGTCTAGCAATATCGTCGCTAATGATCTGAGGATGGTGCCCGGTTATACAAATCTTGGAGATTACCTGCCGGACGATGTACATTATGATTTCTTGGAGGTGGACGAACACAGATACGAGTACGGGAAGCCTCTCGTCAAAGATGAAAGATCTCTAACAACGATGATGCGAAGATTCCATGATTGGTACATGAAAACCTGCAGAGAGTCTGGGGGGAGGAATATTTTGATGCTGGGAGTTAAAGAGGAGCATGACCTCGTTGGAACTGATCTGTTGAATGTTCCATTTGAGGAGTTCTTCCAGTTTTTCAATAAGAAGGCCCTTGATAAATTAACGGTCACTTGCTACTGTCTATAAGTACTACTTCTGTCATTAAGTCTCTACATATAGGTCAGCTCTTTCATTGCATGTATTTATAATTATCCTCACTATAATATGCAGATTGAAGATCGCCGAATTGAAGAAAAGACAAATCGGTGATATTGGGTTCATTAACACAAATCTCATGGATGCATATACGTTGAATTTCAGGAAAAGATACCGAGGCCAACTTGCTACGATCGTTGGTATTAAATCAAAACAAAGCTATAATACTCTTTCCTCACAACTTCAAGTGAGTGTTACTTTCTTGTGCATATTCGGTTTCCCTTATTAGTCAAGGTTATAGTAATGTAATTGATGAGTTATGCATGCGTGCGCAGGTTCCACTATATTCTCCTAAAGATTAAGCTTGAGCAGGGACTAGTAACCGTCTTAGACTCAAGACGAAAAGATCCCCAGGAGTATGCGGACATGACACAAATGCTCGAGAAGTAAGTTAAATCGATCATTATCACACCATATCGGCAACTTTGTTCACTTCCTGATATCAAGTAATTGTTTTCTTTGTCTGGCAGGGTTTGGTAAAAATTCACCTCAAAAGCTTCGGGACTGTCAAAGAAGCTGCAATTTAAACACCCGAAAGTAAGTACTACTAGCATGTTCCGCGCATCTCCTAGTGATTCAAGCGCTAGTTTCATCAATACCATTTATCATGCTTGCTTATCAGTTTGATTGACCTCTATTTCTTGTAAAGTGGTTGTGGCAGGAAGCCGGGAATAATTACTGTGGATACTACGTTTGCGAGTCCATCCGCCACACGACTTGTGAGCGGGGCTACACTAAAAAACAATATGAAGTGCGTAAGCAATAATATTCAGAATTTTATTTTATTACCATCATTTGTGTTGAGTTTCATTCATTATATATATGTATTGACCACCTTCTTCAAATTAGATGTTTCGGATGCGGGATGAACTCCTAGCACCAGAACGCATGCGAGCAATTCAAGAGGAATTGGCGGCATTCTTTCTTGACCACGTGATCGATAAAGACGGAGAATACCATGTGGACCCTGAGTTCATATATAATTAGGGGATTATATTGTAAGAGATCTTATATTGTATATATGTAGCCAGTAGCGTCGGATAGATATACGAAAACTTGTTGTTCGACCAATCTCTCGGGGAAGGAGAGGTTGATATCACTTCTCTCTGTATGCATATGTTCATGACGATCTTCTGTTTCCTTCATTTTTTCTTGCTAGCTAGCATGTCGAGTCCTCTCTATACGTATAGTACGTAGCGTCGACCAAGCACGGAGATAAGAGAGGACACTTCTCTCTATTAATTAGCTAACTAACACAATATATGAAACACCTAAATTAACCCACCCAAAACCCACTAAACCCACCCCTTTAAAAAAAATCTCAGCTCCTGCGAGCTACTGACGCGTGGATGCCTATTGGTCCCGGTTGGTGCCACCAACCGGGACCAAAGGGCCTCTTGCCTGGGCTGGCCGCACTGGCCACGTGGAGGCCCATCTGTCCCTATTCGTGTAAGAATCGGCACTAAAGGCCTAGGGCTTTAGTAACGACCCTTTAGTCCCGGTTCAACAACCGGTACAAATAGCCCTTACGAACCGGGACAAATTGCCCTTTTTCTACTAGTGTGAGGGCACTATGTGCTTCTGTTTTTTACTGCAAAGAAAGTTTATAAGCAATAGCTGCCTCCCGTCACTGGCGATCTGACTGTGCACCGCTTTTCCACCATGCCAGCCACCGCCAAACTGCTCCCCATATCACCACCATTCCATTCCAGGCCCACATTGCCACTTTGTAAGGTGACAAGGCAGACTGCCTCACTAAAACCATGACCGCGCCTCTCCTCCCCCGAGGAGGCTGCCATGCCGTGTCAACCATCCGCTAGCGCCTCTCGTCTTGTGCCACAAGCCCTTGAGCTCATGCCCTCCCAGGTTATCTACACAAATGTCGGTGTTCTAGGAACGGGGGTCCCCAGACTTGCCTGCCTACGGCCTACGGCGTGTCTCTACAAGCGGGCCCATACGACCCATCTTCACCAGCAAGGACTCAAGACCCTCACGAGGGGCCAAGCCTCGCGAGGCGGACGACACAAGACCTCCTCAGGAGCGGCCTCACCAGGCTGGATCGTGAGGGGCGGAGAGATCAAGGCCAGGCAAACCTCGCGAGGTTCCAGTGACGTGAGCCATGACGACCAAGGCTAGGCGGGCGCTAGCATGCATAGTGTCCTTGTTTCCTCTTTGATGCTAAGGAAGCAGGCGCAGGTGCGGAGTACCGAGACGTCAAGCAAAGGTTTCCATATCAGTGCAACAAGACCAAGACCATAAGAATGGCAAGACGGAGGTCACCATGGAGCCCAAGACGGCGTCACCACCAGAGCCTTTTGCAGGCGAAGACTGCTTTTGTCAGGATAGGCTGTACTAGCTGTCCCCTTTCAAATTGGCCATTGTTGGCTCCCTTCCCGCTCAATATTCGGGGAGAGGACCAGGGCCTCTATAAATAGGACTAGCCACCACCGTAGCTACGGGATCGATCGATCGATCGGGCCAAGAGATACTAGGACAACCACAAGTTCACCAAGCACAAGAACATGTCTCCTCAGGAGGCTATTCTTCCCCTTGTACTATACATCCTCAGCCCAAGAGGCAATCCACCACACCACACTAGAGTAGGGTATTACACAACAACGGTGGCCCGAACCAGTATAAATCTTGTGTCATTTGTGATTGTGAGTTCGTCGAGTTAGCCCATAAGATCTTAGTAAAGCTAGGACGTGGATCGGTAGGGGGAGATCTTCGTGCGCACCCCCGTGTTTGAACCTTGAGGGTTTTACCGGAACCCGTGATCCGACATTTGGCACGCCAGGAAGGGGTGCGCCAGAGCTTCTCCCCCACCAGTCGATTCACCGACGCTCTGCAGTTCCGATGTCCGGCGACTCAAGGACCAACGCTGACCGCTGGGTAGCCTGGCCAGCCCGGGTGGCGCCGCCTGCCCAAGAAGACCTCAACCCCCTGCCCCAGGCGGCACGAGCGACACCTGACACTACGGGGCACGGGCGGAGCAGCCAGGCGCCGTCCACACTCACCCCACGACAGGTGCGAGGTGCTGCAAGGGCCGCAAGCCACGCCGCAGCAACGACGCCGCACACCCGGAGGGAGCAGGCAAACATGCGAGCTACACTCACGGTGGCACGGGAGCTGCTGTGGTTCCAACTGATGGAGAGCGGCCAGGATGCACTGCTGGAACGCGTCGCCGAGCTGCTGGACACCGCGGCTTCAGGAGCACCTCCTTTCTGTTCTCTACTCACACCGCAAGCTGCGGCCGGGTCGCATGGCGGGTCATGCCGCCTGCACGCCTACAGGTGCGCCACCAGACTTCATCGACACCGGCGCAACCAACGGAGCAGCACGACCGCTCGCGCCCGCGCCACCTCTGCTGGGCGTGGGCACATGCGCTGCCACCTACGGTCCGAGCGGGATGCAACCCTACCATCCTCGAGGCGGTGCACTAGGTCGGGCGACATGGAGTGTGGGGCTCTTCGACAAGGTCTTCGGGGCAACGGCCTCGGACGCCTACGTGCCCCGCATGATGAACCAGGTGAAGGAAATATGCCCTAGAGGCAATAATAAAGTTATTATTTATTTCCTTATATCATGATAAAAGTTTATTATTCATGCTAGAATTGTATTAACCGGAAACATAATACATGTGTGAATACATAGACAAACAGAGTGTCACTAGTATGCCTCTACTTGACTAGCTCGTTAATCAAAGATGGTTATGTTTCCTAACCATGGACAAAGAGTTGTTATTTGATTAACGGGATCACATCATTAGTTGAATGATCTGATTGACATGACCCATTCCATTAGCTTAGCACCTGATCGTTTAGTATGTTGCTATTGCTTTCTTCATGACTTATACATGTTCCTATGACTATGAGATTATGCAACTCCCGTTTGCCAGAGGAACACTTTGTGTGCTACCAAACATCACAACGTAACTGGGTGATTATAAAGGAGCTCTACAGGTGTCTCCAAAGGTACATGTTGGGTTGGCGTATTTCGAGATTAGGATTTGTCACTCCGATTGTCGGAGAGCTTTCTCTGGGCCCTCTCAGTAATGCACATCACTGAATCCTTGCAAGCATTGCAACTAATGAGTTAGTTGCGGGATGATGTATTACAGAACGAGTAAAGAGACTTGCCGGTAACGAGATTGAACTAGGTATAGGATACCGATGATCGAATCTCGGGCAAGTAACATACCGATGACAAAGGGAACAACGTATGTTGTTATGCGGTCTGACCGATAAAAGATCTTCGTAGAATATGTAGGAGCCAATATGAGCATCCAGGTTCCGCTATTGGTTATTGACCGGAGACGTGTCTCGGTCATGTCTACATTGTTCTCGAACCCGTAGGGTCCGCACGCTTAAGGTTACGATGACAGTTATATTATGAGTTTATGCATTTTGATGTACCGAAGGTTGTTCGGAGTCCCGGATGTGATCACGGACATGACGAGGAGTCTCAAAATGGTCGAGACATAAAGATTGATATATTGGAAGCCTATGTTTGGATATCGGAAGTGTTCCGGGTGAAATCGGGATTTTACCGGAGTACCGGGAGGTTACCGGAACCCCCCGGGAGGTATATGGGCCTTAGTGGGCCTTGGTGGAAGAGAGGAGAGGTGGCCAGAGATGGGCCGCGCGCCCCTCTCCCCTTGGTCCGAATTGGACAAGGAGAGGGGGCCGGCCCCCCTTCCTCCTCTCTCTCCTCTTTCCCCCCTCCACGAATCCTATTCCAACTAGGAAAGGGGGGAGTCCTACTCCCAGAAGGAGTAGGACTCCTCCTGGCGCGCCACACCTTGGCCGGCCGGCCCCCCTCCCTTGAACCTTTATATACGGAGGCAGGGGCACCCCTAGAGACAAAAGTTGATCCACGTGATCATATTCTTAGCCGTGTGCAGTGCCCCCTTCCACCATAGTCCTCGATAATATTGTAGCGTTGCTTAGGTGAAGCCCTGCGACGGTAGTACATCAAGATCTTCACCACGCCGTCGTGCTGACGGAACTCTTCCCCGACACTTTGCTGGATCGGAGTCCGGGGATCGTCATCGAGCTGAACGTGTGCTAGAACTTGGAGGTGCCGTAGTTTCGGTGCTTGATCGGTCAGGCCGTGGAGACGTACGACTACATCAACCAAACGCTTCCGTTGTCGATCTACAAGGGTACGTAGATCATACTCTCCCCTCTCGTTGCTATGCATCACCATGATCTTGCGTGAGCGTAGGAAATTTTTTGAAATTACTACGAAACCCAACAGTGGCATCCGAGCCTAGGTTTTATATGTTGATGTTATATGCACGAGTAGAACACAAGTGAGTTGTGGGCGATATAAGTCATACTGCTTACCAGCATGTCATACTTTGGTTCGGCGGTATTGTTGGACGAAGCGGCCCGGACCAACATTACGTGTACGCTTACGCGAGACCGGTTCTCCCGACGTGCTTTGCACATAGGTGGTTTGCGGGTGACAGTTTCTCCAACTTTAGTTGAACCGAGTGTGGCTACGCCCGGTCCTTGCGAAGGTTAAAACAACACCAACTTGACAAACTATCGTTGTGGTTTTGATGCGTAGGTAAGATTGGTTCTTGCTTAAGCCCGTAGCAGCCACGTAAAACATGCAACAACAAAGTAGAGGACGTCTAACTTGTTTTTGCAGGGCATGTTGTGATGTGATATGGTCAAGACATGATGCTAAATTTTATTGTATGAGATGATCATGTTTCGTAACCGAGTTATCGGCAACTGGCAGGAGCCATATGGTTGTCGCTTTATTGTATGCAATGCAATCGCGCTGTAATGCTTTACTTTATCACTAAGCGGTAGCGATAGTCGTGGAAGCATAAGATTGGCGAGACGACAACGATGCTACGATGGAGATCAAGGTGTCGCGTCGGTGACAATGGTGATCATGACGGTGCTTCGGAGATGGAGATCACAAGCACAAGATGATGATGGCCATATCATATCACTTATATTGATTGCATGTGATGTTTATCTTTTATGCATCTTATCTTGCTTTGATTGACGGTAGCATTATAAGATGATCTCTCACTAAATTATCAAGAAGTGTTCTCCCTGAGTATGCACCGTTGCGAAAGTTCTTCGTGCTGAGACACCACGTGATGATCGGGTGTGATAGGCTCTATGTTCAAATACAATGGGTGCAAAACAGTTGCACACGCGGAATACTCAGGTTATACTTGACGAGCCAAGCATATACAGATATGGCCTCGGAACACGGAGACCGAAAGGTCGAGCGTGAATCATATAGTAGATATGATCAACATAGTGATGTTCACCAATGAAACTACTCCATCTCACGTGATGATCAGACATGGTTTAGTTGATTTGGATCACGTAATCACTTAGATGATTAGAGGGATGTCTATCTAAGTGGGAGTTCTTTAAGTAATATGATTAACTGAACCTAAATTTATCATGAACTTAGTACCTGATAGTATCTTGCTTGTTTATGTATGATTGTAGATAAATGGCCCGTGCTGTTGTTCCGTTGAATTTTAATGCGTTCCTTGAGAAAGCAAAGTTGAAAGATGATGGTAGCAGTTACACGGACTGGGTCCGTAACTTGAGGATTATCCTCATTTCTACACAGAAGAATTACGTCCTGGAAGCACCGCTGGGTGCCAAGCCTGCTGCTGGAGCAACGCCAGATGTTGTGAATGTCTGGCAGAGCAAAGCTGATGACTACTCGATAGTTCAGTGTGCCATGCTTTACGGCTTAGAACCGGGACTTCAACGATGTTTTGAACGTCATGGAGCATATGAGATGTTCCAGGAGTTGAAGTTAATATTTCAAGCAAATGCCCGGATTGAGAGATATGAAGTCTCCAATAAGTTCTATAGCTGCAAAATGGAGGATAACAGTTCTGTCAGTGAGCATATACTCAAAATGTCTGGGTATAATAATCACTTGATTCAAATGGGAGCTAATCTTCCAGATGATTGCGTCATTGACAGAATTCTCCAATCACTGCCACCAAGCTACAAGAGCTTCGTGATGAACTATAATATGCAAGGGATGAATAAGACTATTCCCGAGCTCTTCGCAATGCTGAAAGCTGCGGAGGTAGAAATCAAAAAGGAGCATCAAGTGTTGATGGTCAACAAGACCACTAGTTTCAAGAAAAAGGGCAAAGGGAAGAAGAAGGGGAACTTCAAGAAGAACAGCAAGCAAGTTGCTGCTCAAGAGAAGAAACCCAAGTCTGGACCTAAGCCTGAAACTGAGTGCTTCTACTGCAAGCAGACTGGTCACTGGAAGCGGAACTGCCCCAAGTATTTGGCGGATAAGAAGGATGGCAAGGTGAACAAAGGTATATGTGATATACATGTTATTGATGTGTACCTTACTAATGCTCGCAGTAGCACCTGGGTATTTGATACTGGTTCTGTTGCTAATATTTGCAACTCGAAACAGGGACTACGGATTAAGCGAAGATTGGCTAAGGACGAGGTGACGATGCACGTGGGAAACGGTTCCAAAGTCGATGTGATCGCGGTCGGCACGCTACCTCTACATCTACCTTCGGGATTAATATTAGACGTAAATAATTGTTATTTGGTGCCAGCATTAAGCATGGACATTATATCTGGATCTTGTTTGATGCGAGACGGTTATTCATTTAAATCAGAGAATAATGGTTGTTCTATTTATATGAGTAATATCTTTTATGGTCATGCACCCCTGAAGAGTGGTCTATTCTTATTGAATCTCGATAGTAGTAACACACATATTCATAATGTTGAAACCAAAAGATACAGAGTTGATAATGATAGTGCAACTTATTTGTGGCACTGCCGTTTAGGTCATATCGGTGTAAAGCGCATGAAGAAACTCCATACTGATGGACTTTTGGGACCACTTGATTATGAATCACTTGGTACTTGCGAACCGTGCCTCATGGGCAAGATGACTAAAACGCCGTTCTCCGGTACTATGGAGAGAGCAACAGATTTGTTGGAAATCATACATACAGATGTATGTGGTCCGATGAATATTGAGGCTTGTGGCGGATATCGTTATTTTCTCACCTTCACAGATGATTTAAGCAGATATGGGTATATCTACTTAATGAAACATAAGTCTAAACGTTTGAAAAGTTCAAAGAATTTCAGAGTGAAGTTGAAAATCATCGTAACAAGAAAATAAAGTTTCTACGATCTGATCGTGGAGGAGAATATTTGAGTTACGAGTTTGGTGTACATTTGAAACAATGTGGAATAGTTTCGCAACTCACGCCACCCGGAACACCACAGCGTAATGGTGTGTCCGAACGTCGTAATCGTACTTTACTAGATATGGTGCTATCTATGATGTCTCTTACTGATTTACCGCTATCGTTTTGGGGTTATGCTTTGGAGACGGCCGCATTCACGTTAAATAGGGCACCATCAAAATCCGTTGAGACGACGCCTTATGAACTATGGTTTGGCAAGAAACCAAAGTTGTCGTTTCTGAAAGTTTGGGGCTGCGATGCTTATGTGAAAAAGCTTCAACCTGATAAGCTCGAACCCAAATAAGAGAAATGTGTCTTCATAGGATATCCAAAGGAGACTATTGGATACACCTTCTATCACAGATCCGAAGACAAGACTTTTGTTGCTAAGTTCGGAAACTTTCTGGAGAAGGAGTTTCTCTCGAAAGAAGTGAGTGGGAGGAAAGTAGAACTTGAGGAGGTAACTGTACCTGCTCCCTTATTGGAAAGTAGTGCATCACAGAAAACTGTTTCTGTGACACCTACACCAATTAGTGAGGAAGCTAAAGATAATGATCATGAAACTTCAGAACAAGATACTACTGAACCTCGTAGATCAACCAGAGTGAGATCCGCACCAGAGTGGTACGGTAATCCTGTTCTGGAAGTCATGCTACTAGATCATGATGAACCTACGAACTATGAAGAAGCGATGGTGAGCCCAGATTCCGCAAAATGGCTTGAAGCCATGAAATCTGAGATGGGATCCATGTATGAGAACAAAGTATGGACTTTGGTTGACTTGCCCAATGATCGGCAAGCAATTGAGAATAAATGGATCTTCAAGAAGAAGACTGACGCCGACGGTAATATTACTGTCTACAAAGCTCGACTTGTCGCAAAAGGGTTTCGGCAAGTTCAAGGGATTGACTACGATGAGACCTTCTCACCTGTAGCGATGCTTAAGTCTGTCCGAATCATGTTAGCAATTGCCGCATTTTATGATTATGAAATTTGGCAGATGGATGTCAAAACTGCATTCCTGAATGGATTTCTGGAAGAAGAGTTGTATATGATGCAACCGGAAGGTTTTGTCGATCCAAAGGGAGCTAACAATGTGTGCAAGCTCTAGCGATCCATTTATGGACTGGTGCAAGCCTCTCGGAGTTGGAATAAACGCTTTGATAGTGTGATCAAAACATTTGGTTTTATACAGACTTTTGGAGAAGCCTGTATTTACAAGAAAGTGAGTGGGAGCTCTGTAGCATTTCTGATATTATATGTGGATGACATGTTACTGATTGGAAATGATATAGAATTTCTGGATAGCATAAAGGGATACTTGAATAAGAGTTTTTCAATGAAAGACCTCGGTGAAGCTGCTTACATATTAGGCATAAAGATCTATAGAGATAGATCAAGACGTTTAATTGGACTTTCACAAAGCACATACCTTGACAAGATTTTGAAGAAGTTCAAAATGGATCAAGCAAAGAAAGGGTTCTTGCCTGTGTTACAAGGTGTGAAGTTGAGTCGGACTCAATGCCCGACCACTGCAGAAGATAGAGAGAAGATGAAAGATGTTCCCTATGCTTCAACCATAGGCTCTATCATGTATGAAATGTTGTGTACCAGACCTAATGTGTGCCTTGCTATAAGTCTAGCAGGGAGGTACCAAAGTAATCCAGGAGTGGATCACTGGACAGCGGTCAAGAACATCCTGAAGTACCTGAAAAGGACTAAGGATATGTTTCTCGTATATGGAGGTGACAAAGAGCTCATCGTAAACGGTTACGTTGATGCAAGCTTTGACACTGATCCGGACGATTCTAAATCGCAAACCGGATACGTGTTTACATTAAACGGTGGAGCTGTCAGTTGGTGCAGTTCTAAACAGAGTGTCGTGGCGGGATCTACGTGTGAAGCGGAATACATAGCTGCTTCGGAAGAAGCGAATGAAGGAGTCTGGATGAAGGAGTTCATATCCGATCTAGGTATCATACCTAGTGCATCGGGTCCAATGAAAATCTTTTGTGACAATACTGGTGCAATTGCCTTGGCGAAGGAATCCAGATTTCACAAGAGAACCAAGCACATCAAGAGACGCTTCAATTCCATCCTGGATCTAGTCAAGGTGGGAGACATAGAGATTTGCAAGATTCATACGGATCTGAATGTTGCAGACCCGTTGACTAAGCCTCTTCCACGAGCAAAACATGATCAACACCAAGGCTCCATGGGTGTTAGAATCATTACTGTGTAATCTAGATTATTGACTCTAGTGCAAGTGGGAGACCGAAGGAAATATGCCCTAGAGACAATAATAAAGTTATTATTTATTTCCTTATATCATGATAAAAGTTTATTATTCATGCTAGAATTGTATTAACCGGAAACATAATACATGTGTGAATACATAGACAAACAGAGTGTCACTAGTATGCCTCTACTTGACTAGCTCATTAATCAAAGATGGTTATGTTTCCTAACCATGGACAAAGAGTTGTTATTTGATTAACGTGATCACATCATTAGTTGAATGATCTGATTGACATGACCCATTCCATTAGCTTAGCACCCGATCGTTTAGTATGTTGCTACTGCTTTCTTCATGACTTATACATGTTCCTATGACTATGAGATTATGCAACTCCCGTTTGCCAGAGGAACACTTTGTGTGCTACCAAACGTCACAACGTAACTGGGTGATTATAAAGGACCTCTACAGGTGTCTCCGAAGGTACATGTTGGGTTGGCGTATTTCGAGATTAGGATTTGTCACTCCGATTATCGGAGAGGTATCTCTGGGCCCTCTCGGTAATGCACATCACTTAATCCTTGCAAGCATTGCAACTAATGAGTTAGTTGCGGGATGATGTATTACAGAACGAGTAAAGAGACTTGCCGGTAACGAGATTGAACTAGGTATAGGATACCGATGATCGAATCTCGGGCAAGTAACATACCGATGACAAAGGGAACAACGTATGTTGTTATGCGGTCTGACCGATAAAAGATCTTCGTAGAATATGTAGGAGCCAATATGAGCATCCAGGTTCCGCTATTGGTTATTGACCGGAGACGTGTCTCGGTCATGTCTACATTGTTCTCGAACCCGTAGGGTCCGCACGCTTAAGGTTACAATGACAGTTATATTATGAGTTTATGCATTTTGATGTACTGAAGGTTGTTCGGAGTCCCGGATGTGATCACGGACATGACGAGGAGTCTCGAAATGGTCGAGACATAAAGATTGATATATTGGAAGCCTATGTTTGGATATCGGAAGTGTTTCGGGTGAAATCGGGATTTTACCGGAGTACCAGGAGGTTACCGGAACCCCCCGGGAGGTATATGGGCCTTAGTGGGCCTTGGTGGAAGAGAGGAGAGGTGGCCAGAGATGGGCCGCGCGCCCCTCCCCCCTTGGTCCGAATTGGACAAGGAGAGGGGGCCGGCCCCCCTTCCTCCTCTCTCTCCTCTTCCCCCCCCTCCACGAATCCTATTCCAACTAGGAAAGGGGGGAGTCCTACTCCCAGAAGGAGTAGGACTCCTCCTGGCGCGCCACACCTTGGCCGGCCGGCCCCCCTCCCTTGAAACTTTATATACGGAGGCGGGGGCACCCCTAGAGACCCACGCGATCATATTCTTAGCCGTGTGCGGTGCCCCCTTCCACCATAGTCCTCGATAATATTGTAGCGGTGCTTAGGCGAAGCCCTGCGACGGTAGTACATCAAGATCGTCACCACGCCGTCGTGCTGACGGAACTCTTCCCCGACACTTTGCTGGATTAGAGTCCGGGGATCGTCATCGAGCTGAACGTGTGCTAGAACTCGGAGGTGCCATAGTTTCGGTGCTTGATCGGTCGGGCCGTGGAGACATACGACTACATCAACCAAATGCTTCCGTTGTCGATCTACAAGGGTACGTAGATCATACTCTCCCCTCTCGTTGCTATGCATCACCATGATCTTGCGTGAGCGTAGGAATTTTTTTGAAATTACTACGAAACCCAACACCAGGAGTACACGCCGGAAGATGACCCCGGCTCGTTCCTCGAGCCGGGCTGGGGAGAGGAGGCGTTAGGAGCTGAGGCCTTCTAGGAGCCGCCCGAGTGCCCCACCAGCCACGCCGTCGACAACAACTACAGGGTACCACTAATCTCCCAAGGGCAGGCTTACGCTAACCATGAATCGCAAGTGAATCAGGTCACGGCGCCAGGCGACGGTTCCGGTGCGGCGGTATCCGCCTCACCAAGAGAAGCTCACTGGTGGCTGCATGGAAGGGGCCAGGAGCAAGGCCCCTCCTTGCGTCGCGCAGAGCAGGGCGGCCCCCGGAGGAAGGCCCCCTGCCGGGGAGGTGCTGCAAAGCCTACCCCCGGCAGAGGACCTGTGGTCGCCGAGGGCGCCGCTGGCGTCCCCTCTGCCCTTGTTGGTGTCCTCCTGGTCTTCGGTCATCCCAACGGTGGTGGGGGGTGGCGCAAGGCGGGGCCCTCGTCTTCCAATATGAAGTAAGGCTCATGCCTGTGAAGATCGCCGCCCGTGACACTCTCACGTAATAACGAGTGGGGCTGTACATGCCCCGGAGTCTCAGGAGTGCCGCCCTCAGGCCTCGGGGGCTCCGTCCCACGTCCTAGTGGCAGCACTTAGCTCTGTGCTGGTGAGAAGACTTGAAGACAAGAAGACTAGACTAGGCGCCGGACGTGGCCATTTGCTTTTAACCTCTTTTCTGTAGCCCTGCTTTCTGGCTTTGGATTTAAGTTGGAGTTGAGTTTTCATTTGATGCGCGCGGGGGGTGCCTTTTCTCGTTCGAGCGATTTCTTGTTGTCTGGTTCTTGCCTAATTTTGGAATTCACGCCTGTTGCTCCCCCCTCGCAGGCTCCTCGCGAGCGGGGCCGGGCAAGACGCACACACGCCACGCGCATGTCGCGCCAAGTGGCTAGCGCTCGCTTATCACGCGCCCCCTCGGGCGTCTCGGCGAGTTCCTCGGGAGCTTTCAACCTCACGAACCGGTTTGGGCTCGTCCAGGCTAAGGTAAACCGCAATAGCAACTTTGCTCCAGGGCGTGTGAGTCCACGAAGATACATATTCAGCTCGCCCTAACAAGATAAAGGCCGTAGCAAATTTAGAAGAGGGGCTTCCCCTCCAAAGATGCTCTCACAACTTCAAGGTCTACGCCCGAGCTTCTGTGTGCAAGACAAATAGCTGGGAAGCACGGGATCAGTCAGACATGTCGCTCGTCGCGTCCCCCAGATCACCCTCAGACACGTCGCTGGCATCGCCGCCACCATCGCTGGCATTGCTGCCACCATCGATGGCATCACCATCACCTCCACCAGCGCCGCCATCACCGTCGTCGACCACGTTGCCCGCGTCCGCCGCGACCACCACCCCATCGTCACCGGAAGTGAAGGCCCTGACCAGTGCGTCCACATTGTCCTCCACCCATCGCGACAGGTCGCCCTGGATGGCCTTGGGCACGGGAGCGATGGCGGCATCAAAGTCGAAGTTGGGGTCAGTGTTCTGGAGATGGCTGAAGACGCGGGAGAACGCACGCCCGAGCATGCCGCGTCTCCTCTCTTCAACAAGTTGGCGAGCCCTCTCGGAACGGTTCTCCAGGTGCGTCACCACGTCGGTGAAGAAGCGAGGTGGCTGGCATAGTCATTCGCATGGGGATGAGGAGCATCCTCATCACAGATATGGCCCAGGGCGATGTTGGCCTTGTTCCTGAGGTCCTGGAGCATGGGGGCGTGCACACGCTCCAACGTCCGCCGCTGAAGCACTTCTTCCTTGTTCTGTCACATGACGGACTCAGCGTCAGCGACCCGCTGCAGAAGAGGGAGCAGCTCAGCGCGGGCGGAAGCTAGCTCAGCCTGTGCCGAGGCCAGGGCGGTTGCGGCGGCCTCCTCGCGCCGCTCCACCTCGACCAACCTGGGCTTGAGGGCAACAGTCCTACCAGCGGCCCCAGCTTCCACGAGCTTCAGCTTCAGGTCGTACCTAGTCTCGAGATCCGCGCAAGCCTCAGCCACACGGTGATCAACCTCCTCCTGGGCCCTGGCCTCGCGCGTGCCGACGACATCCTCCACCTGGGCAACTTGACGCTCCCTCGTCTTCAGTCGTTCGAGCTCAAGGCTACGCTCCACAGCTTCCAGCGCCAGCACTTCCTCGCGCTTCCAGATCTCTTCCTCTTCGGCGGGCGTCCCCCTCAATGACGCAAGGGCGGCCCTGCGTGCCTCCACTTGGTGATCCAAGATGGCGCTCCAGGCTTGGAGCTCGCACACGCGCTTCTCCGTGGCCTCGCGACGGCGGTCATCTTCCCGAGCCTCTTCCAGAGCTCGGGAGCAGGCCTCACGGGAGGCTGCGAGGGAAGCCTCGGCCTTCGCATTATCGAGCTCGCGCTGATGGCACCCGAGGTTGATGGCCACCTTCAGCTTATGCCGCTCCTCCACCAGCCGAAGAGCCTCGGCCGCGAGGTGCGCATCCACATCCGCGAGCTCTTCACCAAGCCGGTTCATCACGCCCATCACCTCCTGAAAGAGCTCATGGCAAACAACGCTCCTTTCTCGCGCCGACTCGAGCATGATGCTTACTTCATCCTCTGTCGCTGGGACCGCGGAAGGGGCCCGAAGCGGCTCGCCCCCTTTCAGCAGGGGGCTGGGGGCTGGCATCCACCCATTTGCGGGATGGGCCTCGCGAGGGGCCCGGACAAGTGAAGTCCCGCTGCTTGAAGAAGACCCCAGGATCGAAGCCAACCAATCATCATCCGCGACCAGGGGAGGAACCCTTGGCACGCTTGCTGTGCTCCGAATGAGGCCGCGAAGAAAAGACGGCTAAGGCGCGAGCTCGAGACATTTTGTCGATGGGTCGGCTTCCCCGGTTGACTCCACACCGTGGGCAAGGCGTGGGCTTGAAGTGCTTGAGCCAAGCAAGAGAAGCGAGGCGAGAGGGGGCTGCTCCTTAGGAGATCTTGCGGCCTTGGCGGAAGGAATCCTGAAGAGACATCGTCAGGAAGGGAAGCAGCACGCGGAGAATCACCAAGATAAGGTACTTACTCGTCAACGGTGATGTACTTTCTCCGCTTTAACGGCCTGAAGGTGCCGCTTCTTGGGGACCCCTTCCTTTTGTGGAGCTATTCAAAGTCCACGCAGAGCCAACCGAAGCGCTGGACATGGCGGCCAACGCGAGGCGCAACTGGAGAAGCGCTCGAAGGGGCAGTCTCAGAAGCACCAAGCTGAGGGGAGCCACCAGGCCCTGCCTCACAGCGACCTACCGAGGTCTCAGGAGCCCTGGCCTAGGGAGACGTGGGCTGTTTCACCTCCTCAACCGCCACCTCAGGGCAAGAGTCGCGAGTTCATGAGGACGACGCCTCAGGAGCCCTGGGCGACATCAGCATCGCGACACCTTCGCCATCAGCCCCCAGCGGTGCTCGCCCCCCTGCATCCACACTTGGGGCGAGCTCAGTGCCAGTAATAGGAAGAGGCCCCACGACGATGGGGTTCTCATGAGGCCCCACGAGGCCGACTGGACGCAGCCCCCACTTGTCAAAGGCGGGCATCTGCTCCGCGAATGTCGCCTTGTTCAAGCAGCGGTACAGAAGGCAACTCTTCCTCGGCATGTCATCTGGCAGTGGGACACCCGTCAGGACCTCGAGCACCGTTCGCCACGCCTCAAGGGGGAGCCCGGACTCCTGAAGTCTCATGTGGTCCTTGCTGCTGAGCAAGGCCCACATCGGTTGTGAGTGGCGCTGAAGCGGGGCAATCCGGTGCCGGACGAACTCCTTCACCACCATAGGCGCAGTCACATCAAGGTCCTTGAGCCACTTTAGCCTAAGCCAAACAGGGGCAAGGCGCGAATCAGTGAGCCTTTGGTGGCACCAACCAGAGCTGGGAATAGCGGGAGCTGACGGAGAAGAGAGTAGGGGGCTGAGCACTCCAACATCAACAAATACCCACCGTGTCCGAAACCCGCTCGTGGACGGTGGGAGCTCAAAGTCAATCCCCGCCCGGCCGTCACCGCCATAGCCTGAAAGCTCAGGCATCCTGAGCTCTGTTGGGGATCAATTAGGTGCAGCGAAAAGAAGTGGCGGATAAAGGGCCACTGAAGGGGAAATGCCTATCATGGCCTCGCAAACAAAGGCGAAGACGGCGAGGAGGGTCACTGATTGAGGATCAAGGTGCAACATATGGATCTGAAAATGCGCAAGCACAACATTGAAGAAGGCAGAGAAAGGAGGGACCATGCTAGCCCAAAGGGCGTCGATGAAGAACGGGACCTCGGTGGCCGTCGGTCGATGCAAGCCCAAGATGCAGGCCAGGCCACCGTCCCTCCCCACTCATTGAAGCTGGAGGCAAGCATGGGACGCACCTTGCCTATCGCCTCATCGTTGAACACCAGTGATCGGCCAACTGCGGGCTCGGCATCCGGGGGCACACAAGCCGAAGGTACAGGCTTCTTCCCCTTATCCGCTCATGTCGGTGCCATGGCCATGGAGTGGGCGGAGCTCAGGTCAGATTGGAAAGAGGTGCGGAGTCCGGGAGAAGAAGAGGAATTGGAGGAGTATGGCGCAGGCGATGGAAGAATAACTGTGTAGGTTGCGGTGGTCGCATAACCAGGCGGATTCCAAGGCAGCATGCGGAAGCAGAGACGCCCACATCCAATCAACCGCCACGCGTCGACCAACGCCGCAGGGTATTGGGGCCCGCGGTGCTCCGCACTTGCCCCTTTGGATTCACCTCGAAGCCAAGCCCGAGCGCGCCTTGGGCCCGAGGGCTACTATCGGCGTTCTGGGAACGGGGGTCCCCAAACCTGCCTACCTGTGGCCCATGGCGTGGCTCTGCGAGCGGGCCCATATGACCCATCTTCACCAGCAAGGACTCAAGACCCTCGCGAGGGGCCAAGCGTCGCGAGGCGGATGACACAAGACCTCCTCAGGAGCGGCCTCACCAGGCTGGCTCACGAGGGGCGGAGAGATCAAGGCCAGGCAAACCTCGTGAGGTTCCAGTGACGTGAGCCATGACGACCAAGGCCAGGCGGGCGCCAGCGCGCACAGTGTCCTTGTTTCCTCTTTGGTGCTAAGGAAGCAGGCGCAGGCGCGGACTACCGAGGCGTCAAGCAAGGGTTTCCATATCAGTGCAACAAGACCAAGACCAGAAGGACAGCAAGACGGAGGTCACCGCGGAGCCCAAGACGGCGTCACTACCAGAGCCTTTTGCACGCGAAGACTGCTTTTGTAAGGATAGGCTGTACTAGCTGTCCCCTTTCAAATTGGCCGTTGTCGGCTCCCTTCCCGCTCAATATTCGGGGAGAGGACCAGGGCCTCTATAAATAGGACTAGCCACCACCATAGCTAGGGGATCATCGATCGGTCGGACCAAGAGAGACCAGGACAACCACAAGTTCACCAAGCACAAGAACACCTCTCCTCAGGAGGTTGTTCTTCCTGATAACCCCTTTTCATTGGCTTCGGAATAATAGAGTAATTCGGAATAGCAGCCAAAATCTTGGGAAAATCTAAGTTAATGATCAATAGGTTTGGATAAATAATTTAGGAAGGATATTATCATACTAACACAATACAAGGACAAGTATATGTGAAATCTTCGATACTCATCCGCTTCTAGTTCGACTTTCTGTAATCGAATCCGAGCTTTTTCGAGTTGCTCAATGGTGCCTCTACGCAATTCTTCTGAATTTCGACAAGTATAGGGGATCGCAACAATTTTCGAGGGTAAAGTATTCAACCCAAATTTATTGATTCGACACAAGGGGAGCCAAAGAATACTCTCAAGTATTAGCAGCTGAGTTGTCAATTCAACCACACCTGGAAACTTAATATCTGCAGCAAAGTATTTAGTAGCAAAGTAATATGATAGTGGTGGTAACGGTAGCAAAAGGTAACAATAGTAAAAGTAATGTTTTTTGGAATTTTGTAGTGATGATAGCAATAGCAACGGGAAAGTAAATAAGCGAAGAACAATATGTGGAATGCTCGTAGAAAATGGATCGGTGATGGAGAATTATGCCGGATGCGGTTCATCATGTAACAGTCATAACCTAGGGTGACACAGAACTAGCTCCAATTCGTCAATGTAATGTAGGCATGTATTCCGAATATAGTCATACGTGCTTATGGAAAAGAACTTGCATGACATCTTTTGTCCTACCCTCCCGTGGCAGCAGGGTCCTTACGGAAACTAAGGGATATTAAGGCCTCCTTCTAATAGAGAACCGGAACAAAGCATTAACACATAGTGAATACATGAACTCCTCAAACTACGGTCATCACCGGTAAGTATCCCGATTATTGTCACTTCGGGGTTAACGGATCATAACACATAATAGGTGACTATAGATTTGCAAGATAGGATCAAGAACACTCATATATTGATGAAAACATAATAGGTTCAGATCTGAAATCATGGCACTCGGGCCCTAGTGAAAAGCATTAAGCATAGCAAAGTCATAGCAACATCAATCTTAGAACATAGTGGATACTAGGGATCAAACCCTAACAAAACTAACTCGATTTCATGATAGATCCCATCCAACCCATCACCGTCCAGCAAGCCTACGGTGGAATTACTCACGCACGGCGGTGAGCATCATGAAATTGGTGATGGAGGATGGTTGATGATGACGATGGCGATGAATTCCCCTCTCCGGAGCTCCGAACGGACTCCAGATCAGCCCTCCCGAGAGGTTTTAGGGCTTGGCGGCGGCTCCATATCATAAAATGCGATGATTTCTTCTCTCTGATTTTTTTCTCCCTGAAACTCAATATATGGAGGTGGAGTTGGAGTCAGAGAGGCAACAGGGGGCCCACGAGGTAGGTGGCGCGCCTTAGGGGGGCAGGCGCGCCCCCCACCCTCATGGAGAGGTGGTGGGCCCCTTGACCTTCATCTTTTGCAGGTATTTTTCTTATTTTCTGAAAAGTGTCTCCGTGAAGTTTCAGGTCATTCCGAGAACGTTTGCTCCTGCACATAAATAACACCATGGTAATTCTGCTGAAAACAACGTTAGTTTGGGTTAGTTCCATTCAAATCATGCAAGTTAGAGTGCAAAACAAGGGCAAAAGTGTTTGGAAAAGTAGATACATTGGAGACGTATCAACTCCCCCAAGCTTAAACCTTTGCTTGTCCTCAAGCAATTCAGTTGACAAACTAAAAGTGATAAAGAAAAACTTTTACAAACTCTGTTTTCTCTTGTTGTTGTAAATATGTAAAGCCAGCATTCAAGTTTTCAGCAAAGATTATAACTAACCACATTTGCAATAATGCATAGGTCTCAAGTTTACTCATATCAATAGCATAATCAACTAGGGAGCAATAATAATAAATCTCGGATGACAACACTTTCTCAAAACAATCATAATATGACATAACAAGGTGGCATCTCGCTAGCCCTTTCTGAGACCGCAAAACATAAATGCAGAGCACCTTTAAAGACCAAGGACTGACTAGACATTGTAATTCATGGTAAAAGAGATCCAGTCAAGTCATACTCAATGTAAACTAACAGTAATGATTGCAAATGACAGTGGTGCTCTCTAGCTGGTGCTTTTTAATAAGAGGATGATGACTCAACATAAAAGTAAATAGATAGGCCCTTCGCAGAGGGAAGCAGGGATTTGTAGAGGTGCCAGAGCTCGGTTTTGAAACAGAGGTGAATAATATTTTGAGCGTTATACTTTCATTGTCAACATAACAACCAAGAGATGGCGATATCTTCCATGCTACACACATTATAGGCGGTTCCCAAATAGAATGGTAAAGTTTATACTCCCCCTTCCACCAACAAGCATCAATCCATGGCTTGCTCGAAACAACGAGTGCCTCCAACTAACAAGAGTCCCAGGGGGAGTTTTGTTTGAAATTATTTTGATTTAGTTTGCATAAAGCATGGGACTGGGCATCCCGGTGACCAGCCATTTATCTCGTGAGTGAGGAGCAGAGTCCACTCCTCTTGAGAATAACCCGCCTAACATGGAAGATACAGACAGCCCTAGTTGATACATGAGCTATTTGAGCATACAAAACAGGATATTTATTTGAAGGTTTAGAGTTTGGCACATACAAATTTACTTGGAACGGCAGGTAGATACTGTATATAGGTAGGTATAGTGGACTCATGTGGAATAACTTTGTGGTTTCAGGTATTGGATGCACAAGCAGTATTCCCGCTTAGTACAGGTGAAGGCTAGCAAAAGACTGGGAAGCGACCAGCTAGAGAGCGACAATAGTCATGAACATGCATTAAAATTAATCAACACCGAATGCAACCATGAGTAGGATATAATCCAGCATGAACGTAAATATCGTGAAGGCTATGTTGATTTTGTTTCAACTACATGCGTGAACATGCGCCAAGTCAAGTCACTTAAATCATTCAGAGGAGGATACCACCCTATCATACCACATCATAACTATCTCAATAGCATGTTGGCACGCAAGGTAAACCATTATAACTCATAGCTAATCAAGCATGGCACAAGAAACTATGATCTCTAATTGTCATTGCAAACATGTTTATTCATAATAGGCTGAATCAGGAACGATGAACTAATCATATTTACAAAAACAAAAGAGTTCAAGTTCATACCAGCTTTTCTCATCTCAGCCAGTCCATCATATATCGTCATAATTGCCTTTCACTTGCACGACTGAACGATGTGAATAATAATAATAATAGTGCACGTGCATTGGACTAAGCTGGAATCTGCAAGCATTCAATAAATAGGAGAAGACAAGGTAATATGGGCTCTTTTGTTAGATAAATAATAATGCATATAAGAGCCACTTCAACAATTTAATTATGGTCTTCTCCTATCGACCCCCAAAGAAAAGAAAAGAAATAAAACTATTTACACGGGAAAGATCCCAACAAGCAAAAGAAGAACAGGAAATCTTTTTGGGTTTTCTTCCTTTTAATTACTACTACAAGCATGGAAATTAAACTGATTAAAAGCTACAACTATTTTTTGGTTTTTCTTAAGGTTTATTAAACACACAAGAAGAAAGCATAAAAAGGAAAATAAACTAGCATGGATGATACAATGAAAAAGTATGAGCACCGACATCTAGCAATGAGTGTGTGAACATAAATGTAATGTCGGTGAGAAATACGTACCCCCCAAGCTTAGGCTTTTAGCCTAAGTTGGTCTATGGCCACGGCTGGCCTGGCAGATATCCATAATAGTAGCTGGGGTCGTACTGCGATGCAGCGGCTATCGCTTGCTAAGCTGCAGCGTGGCGACGAGCGGCCTCCTCTCTCCTCTCGTACTCATCCGCCTCCTCTCTAGTAATAGTATATCCTCCTCTTGCCTGATAATCAAAGAAGGCAGGGGGAGTGAGAGTAATACGGACAGCATGGCGTCTGTCAAAGATTAGTCGATACTGGAGAGGTGATTCGTTCCTCTCGACAAACTGCTGGTGAACCATAGCATTAAAATCTAGATAAGCAAGAGGTAATTCAATATCATCTTCGCGTATGGCTATACCAAGAAAATTAGCTATGCGGGTTGCATAAATTCCACCAAAGAAATCTCCATTAAGTCTATTAAGATGCAACCTACGTGCAACAATGGCTCCCAAATTATATGATTTGTCTCCTGACACAGCACTCCTAAGAATACTGAGATCGGGGACACACATGTGACATGCCTCATCTTTACCATTTATGCATCTACCTATGAAGAGAGCAAAATAATGCATAGCAGGAAAGTGGATGCTCCCTATGGTAGCTTTTGTAATATCTCTAGATTCTCCCACAATTATGCTAGCAAGAAAATCTCTAAATTCAGATTTGCGAGGATCCCTTATACTACCCCATTGTGGAAGTTTGCATTCAGTGGTAAAATCCTCTAAGTCCATAGTGTAAGATTTATCATAAAGATCAAACATGACAGTTGGAGAATTATGTGAAGTTGAAAATTCAAACCTCCTCATAAAGGTACTGATGAGGTTGTGATACTGGCTTCACTTCTCTTCCTCGAAGCTCACAAGATCAGCGTTACGCAAATATGCGTTGAATTCTTCCTTAATTCCCGCTCGATCCATAAAGTTCTCAGAAGGCCATTCACAAGGACGCACTGGAGCGTCTCTTGGTGGCTCTTCATCAGCATCACGCATTGCAAGCCTGGGTCCTTGCTTCCTTGAAGAACCACCTTGAAACATTTTCCTAAGCATTTTTCTTTCTCTGAAAAATTCTGAAAATTTTGAGTAACTTCAAAATAAAAGTAAACCAAACTCAATAATATTGATAGCAACTAATCCTACAAGTGCCTAGAGCCTATATCATGCATCAAAACTACTTGGAACCATATAAATTTGACATGCAAGCTCAAGAACAGGGTGACCTAAGCAGCAAAAATTTGCAATGAATAAAGCACTAGAACAAAAACTAATTGGACCAATGGAGGAGTCACATACCAAGGAACAATCTCCTCAAGCAGTTTTGTGAGAGGTGCTTTGAGTAAGGAGATCGAAAATGGCAGCAAAATAAGCTTGGACTCGAGTTTGAGCTGGATATTAGTGTTTGGGGGAGGAAGATGAAGTGTATGGGTGAAAGGATAAGTGGAGGAGGGCCACCGTGGGCCCACGAGGCAGGGGTGCGCCCAGGGGGTAGGGCGCGCCCTCCACCCTCGTGGGCAGGTGGTTAGCCCCCCTGCTGTGTTCTTTATGCCAAATATTCTCAAATATTCTGGAGAAATCATATTTAAATTTCAGGGCATTTGGAGAACTTTTATTTTCGGGGTATTTTTATATTGCATGGATAATCAGATAACAGACAGAAAAATATTTATTTTTATTTTATTTAATATAAATAACAGAAAGTAAAAGTGGGGTACAGAAGGTTGTGCCTTCTAGTTTCATCCATCTCATGGTCATCAAAAGGAATCCACTAACAAGGTTGATCATGTCTTGTTAACGAACTCATTCCGAATAACATGGATCCGGAGAAATTTCGAATAACACTATGTTACCTCAACGGGGATATGCACATTCCCAATAATAAGCATATCATATTTCTTCTTGACAGTAGGAAGAGGAAATTCAAAACCTCCAAATATAATCGATGGAATTTTTCCAATAGAATTGATACTGTGAACTTGAGGTTGTTTCCTCGGAAAGTGTACCATATGCTCATTACCATTAACATGAAAAGTGACATTGCCTTTAGTGTAATCAATAATATCCCATGCAGTGTTAAAAAAGGGTCTTCCAAGAATAATAGACATACTATCGTCCTCGGGAATATCAAGAATAACAAAGTCTGTTAAAATAGTAACGTTTGCAACTACAACAGGCACATCCTCACAAATACCGACAGGTATAGCAGTTGATTTATCAGCCATTTGCAAAGATATTTCAGTAGGTGTGAACTTATTAAAATCAAGTCTACGATATAAAGAGAGAGGCATAACACTAACACCGGCTCCAAGATCACATAAAGCAGTTTTAACATAGTTTCTTTTAATGGAGCATGGTACAGTTGGTACACCCGGATCTCCAAGTTTCTTAGATATTCCACCCTTAAAAGTATAATTAGCAAGCATGGTGGAAATTTCAGCTTCTGGTATCTTTCTTTTATTTGTAATAATATCTTTCATGTACTTAGCATAAGGATTGGTTTTGAGTATATCAGTTAATCGCATACGCAAAAAGATAGGTCTAATCATTTCAGCAAAGCGCTCAAAATCCTCATCATCCTTTTTCTTGGATGGTTTGGGAGGAAAAGGCATGGGTTTCTGAACCCAAGGCTCTCTTTCTTTACCATGTTTCCTAGCAACAAAGTCTTTCTTATCATAACGTTGATTCTTTGATTGTGGGTTATCAAGATCAACAACAGGTTCAATTTATATGTCATTATCATTACTTGGTTGAGCATCATCATGAACATTATTATTAACATTATCACTAGTTTCAGGTTCATTACCAGATTGAGTTTCAGCATCAGAAATAGAAATATCATTTGGATTCTCAGGTGTTTCAACAATAGGTTCACTAGAAGCATGCAAAGTCCTATCATTTTTCTTTTTCTTCCTTTTAGAAGGACTAGGTGCATCTATATTATTTCTCTGAGAATCTTGCTCAATTCTCTTAGGGTGGCCTTCAGGATACAAAGGTTCCTGAGTCATTCTACTAGTTCTAGTAGCCACTCTAACAACATTATCATTATCTTTACTATTCAATTCATTGAGAAAATCATTTTGTGCTTTAAGTACTTGTTCTACTTGAGTGGTAACCATAGAAGCATGTTTACTAATAAGTTTAAGTTCACATTTAACATTAGCCATATAATCACCCAAGTGTTCAAGCATATTTGAATTGTATTTCAATTGTCTACCAAAATAAGCATTAAAGTCTTCTTGCTTAGCCATAAATTTATCAAACTCATCTAAGCATGGGCTAGCAAATTTAGTAAATGGGATTTTAGCTTTATCATATCTATAGAGAGAATTTACCTTAACTACCTGTGTCGGGTTATCAAGACCATGAGGTTCTTCAGTAGGTAATGGATTAAGATTATATGTTTCTTCAACAGGCGGTAAATTAAGACCATGTATTTCTTCAATAGGAGGTAAATTCTTAACATCTTCAGCTTTAATACCTTTTTCTTTCATAGATTTCTTTGCCTCTTGCATATCTTCGGGACTAAGAAATAGAATACCCCTCTTCTTCGGAGTTGGTTTAGGAATAGGCTCAGGAATTGGCTCTGGAGGTGTCCAATTATTTTAATTTGTCAACATATTATTCAATAGAATTTCAGCTTCATCCGGTGTTCTTTCCCTAAAAACAGAACCAGCACAACTATCCAGGTAATCTCTGGAGGCATCGGTTAGTCCATTATAAAAGATATCAAGTATTTCATTTTTCTTAAGAGGATGATCAGGCATTAAGTAATTGTAGAAGCCTCCCCCAAGCTTGTGGGAGACTCTCTTCTTCAATTTGCACAAAATTATATATATCCCTTAAAGCATCTTGTTTCTTATGAGCAGGGAAATGTTTAGCAGAGAAGTAATAAATCATATACTGGGGACTACGCACACAACCAGGATCAAGAGAATTAAACCATATCTTAGCATCACCCTTTAATGAGAATGGAAATATTTTAAGGATGTAAAAGTAGTGAGTTCTCTCATCTTTAGTAAACAGGGTAGCTATATCATTCAATTTAGTAAGATGTGCCACAACAGTTTCAGATTCATAACCATGAAAAGGATCAGATTCAACCAAAGTAATTATATCAGGATCAACAGAGAATTCATAATCCTTATCAGTAACAAAGATAGGTGAAGTAGCAAAAGCAGGGTCAAGTTTCATTCTAGCATTTAGAGATTGCTTACTCCATTTAGCTAATAACCTTTTGAGTTCATTTCTATTTTTGCAAGCTAAAATAGCTAAAGAAGCTTCTTAATCAAAAACATAACCCTTAGGAATAACAAGTGATTCTTCATCATCACTTTCATTAGTATCATCATATTCAATATTTTCAATTTCTCTAGCCCTAGCAAGTTGTTCATCAAGAAAATCACTAAGTGGCACAGTAGTATCAGGCATAGAGGTAGTTTCATCATAAGTATCATGCATAGCAGAAGTGGCATCATCAATAACATGCGACATATCAGAACGAATAGCAGAAGCAGGTGTAGGTGTCGCAGACTTACTCATAACAGAAGGTGAATCAAGTGCAGAGCTAGATGGCAGTTCCTTACCTCCCCTCGTAGTTGAGGGATATATCTTGGTTTTTGGATCTCTCAAGTTCTTCATAATGATAAGCAGATATATATCCCAAGTGACTCAAAGAATAGAGCTATGCTCCCTGGCAACGGCGCTAGAAAATAGTCTTGATAACCCGCAAGTATAGGGGATCGCAACAGTTTTCGAGGGTAAAGTATTCAACCCAAATTTATCGATTCGACACAAGGGGAGCCAAAGAATACTCTCAAGTATTAGCAGCTGAGTTGTCAATTCAACCACACCTAGAAACTTAATATCTGCAGCAAAGTATTTAGTGGCAAAGTAATATGATAGTAGTGGTAACGGTAGCAAAAGGTAACAGTAGTAAAAGTAATGTTTTTGGTATTTTATAGTGATGATATCAATAGAAACGGGAAAGTAAATAAGCGAAGAACAATATGTGGAAAGCTCGTAGGCAATGGATCGGTGATGGAGAATTATGCCGGATGCGGTTCATCGTGTAATAGTCATAACCTAGGGTGACACAGAAATAGCTCCAGTTCGTCAATGTAATGTAGGCATGTATTCCGAATATAGTCATACGTGCTTATGGAAAAGAACTTGCATGACATCTTTTGTCCTACCCTCCCGTGGCAGCAGGGTCCTTACGGAAACTAAGGGATATTAAGGCCTCCTTCTAATAGAGAACCGGAACAAAGCATTAACACATAGTGAATACATGAACTCCTCAAACTACGGTCATCACCGGTAAGTATCCCGATTATTGTCACTTCGGGGTTAACGGATCATAACACATAATAGGTGACTATAGACTTGCAAGATAGGATCAAGAACACTCATATATTGATGAAAACATAATAGGTTCAGATCTGAAATCATGGCACTCGGGCCCTAGTGAAAAGCATTAAGCATAGCAAAGTCATAGCAACATCAATCTTAGAACATAGTGGATACTAGGGATCAAACCCTAACAAAACTAACTCGATTTCATGATAGATCCCATCCAACCCATCACCGTCCAGCAAGCCTACGGTGGAATTACTCACGCACGGCGGTGAGCATCATGAAATTGGTGATGGAGGATGGTTGATGATGACGATGGCGATGAATTCCCCTCTCCGGAGCTCCGAACGGACTCCAGATCAGCCCTCCCGAGAGGTTTTAGGGCTTGGCGGCGGCTCCGTATCATAAAACGTGATGATTTCTTATCTCCGATTTTTTTCTCCCCGAAACTCAATATATGGAGGTGGAGTTGGAGTCGGAGAGGCAACAGGGGGCCCACGAGGTAGGGGGCGCGCCCTAGGGGGGCAGGCGCTCCCCCACCCTTGTGGAGAGGTGGTGGGCCCCCTGGCCTTCATCTTTTGTAGGTATTTTTCTTATTTTCTGAAAAGTGTCTCCGTGAAGTTTCAGGTCATTCCGAGAACGTTTGCTCCTGCACATAAATAACACCAGGTAATTCTGCTGAAAACAACGTCAGTCCGGGTTAGTTCCATTCAAATCATGCAAGTTAGATTCCAAAACAAGGGCAAAAGTGTTTGGAAAAGTAGATACGTTGGAGACGTATCACTTCCCCTTGTACTATTCATCCTCAGCCCAAGAGGCAATCCACCACACCACACTGGAGTAGGGTATTACCCCACAACAGTGGCCCAAACCAGTATAAATCTTGTGTCCTTTGTGATTGTGAGTTCGTCGAGTTAGCCCATAAGATCTTAGTAAAGCTAGGACGTGGATCGGTAGGGGGGAGATCTTCGCGCGCACCCCAGTGTTCGACCCTTGAGGGTTTTGCCGGAACCCGTGATCCGACAACAACCGCATGCTTTTATTGCATCCGCATTTGTCGTCTGCGACCTCCTATTGGGTTTCGTCTTCCAATTTTCCTCATCATGGCACCCTTACGCCCAAGCTCGTCTTGATCCACTGCACACTCGTTGCACAGATAGAATCTGGCAAGCAGCATCCCACTACTCCCTTGCCATCTTCCGCGCTCCCACCACAATTTTTTTATAAAAAGTACAAGGAGCATCCAATGTTAAATTAGTAGGCCAATGTACATTACAACGCACTAAATTATGTTCGAAAGCATAGCAACAAAGTAAATGTTACATCAAAAGGCGAGAATCTAACACAAAATGACAAAAGAAGATCAGGTCGAAGCAAATCTCAGTTGGTGTAATTTTTGTTGGCTGCATGAATAACCTTAATCTCGTGTAGCACCACCTTGGACATCTTGTTGTGCTACCACTTCCACATAGGAGTCCATTGCTGAAAAACAAAGACCATTTGAAAATGTAGTTAGCCGAGTGGTTAAGGATCTTGCCCTCAATGGTAAGTTTGTATTATGGCTAGTTCAAAGCACCCATGCTTGAGCCGCAAAAGAGCTCCAAATAAATTATATGCCACTAACCCCTAGTGTCGGTGAGAAAGTAAAGGATTCCCAGAAACAAATGCGGGTCTCAGTTACACCCAAAGCTATATCTCACATAGTTCCATAGGAATTTAGCTGGGGAACGGAGAAAAATAATGTGGAAAAGGTTTTTCTAGAGCCCCACAAAAGGCACAAGTTTTGTTCCTTCGACCATTATGTTCTTGTAGGCTACTCGCTGAAGGGATCTGATCCTTAGATGCGTGCCATAAGATATACAAATTTTGTGTGGCACCACTATGTATTGAAGGGCCTTGGTTAAATGGATATGAGGATTGTGTATGAGTTTAGTGTAGGTGGATTTGACTGAGAAGCACCTCGATGCCTCCAGTTCCAAGGTGATGGTGTCTCATTCTGCTGAAAGCTAGATCTACCCTAAGTCAAGCAATAAAGCTTCCCATGAAGGTATCTCTACGGGGGTGAGGTTTTGTAGAAAGGATAAGTTGACAAGGTTATTTTGAAGGACCTTCTTCACTAAAATCCATGGTTCTAAGGCTACGACGTAGATATATGGATACATAAAATACATAAGTCGGTCGTTAATCCATGGCCGTCAGTTAGAACTTGGTGTCAATCCCATTGCCCACCAGAAAATGGGCCCCCAAGAAGACAATTTATTTGCATCTTTGAGTGTTGTTCTGAAATGAGGGTATCTTGGGAGAGTTTCCAAATCCACTTGGTGAGGAGAGCCAAGTTAATTTTTTGAGTTGGTAACAGAGACCCCCTTAGGACTTGGGGCTTATACACGTTCTCCCAACGAACCATGTTGTATTTGTGCCTCATCACATCCGCTTCCCAAAGAAATAAGATATAATTTTGTCTAGATGCTTGTGCATCCCACTACCTAGCATAAACAAGCCCATGGAAAAATAAGAAATTGACGAAAGGTAGGCATTTGTAAGGGTTGGCCTCTCTCTTGAAGACATGAGTTTTCCTTGCCAAGAGTCCACACATTTTGTAGCTTTATAGACAACTAGATCCCAATATGAGCTGGGAAGGGTTTGTGCGAGGATGGGAGCCCTAAGTAAATGATGGGAAACTACGTTAGTTTGCAATTTAGAAGGTTAGCACTATGAGTTTTCTTGTCATGGTCCACACCCATGGCTATGACATCACTTCTTTCGTAGTTGATTATTAGGTCAGATATTGCTTCAAAATAGATTAGAAGGGTTTCAATGGTGGCGATATGCTACCTATTGAGCTTGCGTTGGTTTTTCCCTTGAAGAGGAAAGGGTGATGCAGCAAAGTAGAGTAAGTATTTCCCTCAGTTTTGAGAACCAAGGTATCAATCCAGTAGGAGACAACGCACAAGTCACCGAATACCTGCACAAACAAACACCAACTTGCACCCAGCGCGATAAAGGGGTTGTCAATCCCTTCACGGTTATTTGCAATGTGAGATCTGATAGAGATGGATAAAAGGTAAAGTAATATTTTTGGTATTTTTGGTTTATGGAATGGAAAGTAAAATATTGCAAAGGAAGTAAATAGGAAACTAAAATTATAGATCAGAAACTTATATGATTGAAAGTAGACCCAGGTGTTGGGGAACGTAGCAATAATTCAAAATTTTCCTACGTGTCACCAAGATCAATCTAGGAGATACTAGCAACGAGAGAGAGGGAGTGCATCTTCATACCCTTGAAGATCGCTAAGTGGAAGCATTAGAAGAACGCGATTGGTGGAGTTGTACACGCAGCGATTCAGATCGCGGTCGATTCCGTTCTAAGCGCCGAACAACGGCGCCTCCGTGTTCAACACACGTACAGCCCGGGGACGTCTCCTCCTTCTTGATCCAGCAAGGGGAGAGTAGAAGTTGAGGGATAACTCCGACAGCACGACGGCGTGGTGGTGATGGAGCTCGTGGTTCTCCGGCAGGGCTTCGCTAAGCGCTATGGAGGAGGAGGAGGTGTAGGAGAGGGGGAGGGGCTGCACCAGGGGAAGGGTTTGTTTCTACTGGCAGCCCTCCCACCCCCACTATTTATAGGAGAAGGGGGGAGGGGGCTGGCCCCTTCAGATCCCATCTAGGGGAGGAGTGGCGGCCAGGGAGGGAACCCTAGATGGGTTTTGGGCGCCCCCACCCCTAGGAGACTTGCCCCCCAAGCAAGGAGGGGAGGCTGCCCTAGGGGAGGCGCCCCCACCTCTCCTGGTTACATGAGATGGGGTGGGAAGGGCGCACATCCCCTTAGTGGGCATGTGTGCCCCTTCCCCTTGGCCCATAAGGCCCCCCAACACTTGCCGGGGCCTCCGAAACCACTTTCGGACACACTAGTCATCACCCGATACTCCTGGAACAATTTCGGACTCCAATACCCTTCGTCCAATATATCGATCTTCACCTCCGGACCATTCCGGAACTCCTCGTCACATCCGGGATCTCATCCGGGACTCCGAACAACCTTCGGTAACCACATACTATTTCCCATAACAACTCTAGCGTCACCGAACCTTAAGTGTGTAGACCCTACGGGTTCGGGCACCATGCAGACATGACCGAGACATCTCCGGCCAATAACCAATAGCGGGATCTAGATACCCATATTGGCTCCCACATGTTCCACGATGATCTCATCGGATGAACCACGATGTCGGGGATTCAATCAATCCCGTATACAATTCCCTTACTTGCCCGAGATTCGATCGTCGGTATCCCTATACCTTGTTTAATCTCGTTACTGGCAAGTCTCTTTACTCGTTCCGTAACGCATGATCTGTGGCTAACTCATTAGTCACATTGAGCTCATTATGATGATGCATTACCTAGTGGGCCCAGAGATACCTCTCCGTCACACAGAGTGACAAATCCCAGTCTCGATTTGTGCCAACTCAACAGACACTTTCGGAGATACCCGTAGTGTGCCTTTATAGCCACCCAGTTACATTGTGACGTTTGGCACACCCAAAGCATTCCTATGGTATCCGGGAGTTGCACAATCTCATGGTCTAAGGAAATGATACTTGACATTAGAAAAGCTTTAGCAAACGAACTACACGATCTTGTGCTACGCTTAGGATTGGGTCTTGTCCATCACATCATTCTCCTAATGATGTGATCCCGTTATCAATGACATCCAATATCCATGGTCAGGAAACCATAACCATCTATTGATCAACGAGCTAGTCAACTAGACGCTTACTAGGGACATGTTGTGGTCTATGTATTCACACATGTATTACGGTTTCCAGTTAATACAATTATAGCATGAAAAATAGACAATTATCATGAACAAGGAAATACAATAATAACCATTTTATTATTGCCTCTAGGGCATATTTCCAACTGTCTCCCACTTGCACTAGAGTCAATAATCTAGTTCGCATCACTATGTGATTGTAATGAATCCAACACCCATGGGGTTTGTTCATATCTCGCTTGTGAGAGAGGTTTATTAGTCAACGGGTCTGAACCTTTCAGATCCATGTGTTCTTTACAAATATCTATGTCATATTGTAGATGCAGCTACCACGCGCTACTTGGAGCAATTGCAAATAACTGCTCTACTATACGAATCCGGTTTACTACTCGTAGTCATCCGGATTAGTGTCAAAGTTTGCATTGACGTAACCCTTTACCACGAACTCTTTTACCACCTCCATAATCGAGAAAATTCCTTAGTCCACTAGTTACTAAGGATAAGTTCGACCGCTGTCATGTGATCCATTCCTGGATCACTCTTGTACCCCTTGACTGATTCATGGCAAGGCACACTTCAGGTGCGCTACATGTTGGGGAACATAGTAATTTTAAATTTTTCCTACGCACACGCAAGATCATGGTGATGCATAGCAACGAGAGGGGAGAGTGTTGTCCACGTACCCTCGTAGACCGAAAGCGGAAGCATTAGCACAACGCGGTTGATGTAGTCGTATGTCTTCACGATCCAACCGATCAAGTACCGAACGCACGGCACCTCCGAGTTCTGCACACGTTTAGCCTGATGACGTCTCTCGAACTCTGATCTAGCCGAGTGTTGAGGGAGAGTTTCGTCAGCACGACGACGTGGTGACGATGTTGATGTTCTACCGATGCAGGGCTTCGCCTAAGCACCGCTACAGTAATATCGAGGTGGACTATGGTGGAGGGGGGCACCGCACACGGCTAAAAGATCAAACGATCAATTGTTGTGTCTTTGGGGTGCCCCTACCCCCGTATATAAAGGAGTGGAGGAGGGGGTGGGCCGGCCCTCTCTATGGCGCGCCCTAGGGGAGTCCTACTCCCACCGGGAGTAGGATTCCCCCTTTCCTAGTAGAACTAGGAGCCCTTCCAAGTAGTAGGAGTAGGAGGGAAGGAAAGGGAAGGGAATAGGAGAAGGAAGGAAGGGGGCGCCCCCCCTCCCTAGTCCAATTCAAACCAGCCCATGGGGAGGGGTGCGGCCACCCTTTGAGGCCTTTCTCTCCTTTCCCGTATGGCCCATTAAGGCCCAATACGAATTCCCGTAACTCCCGAGTACTCCCGAAAATACCCGAATCACTGGGAACCTTTCCAATGTCCGAATATAGTCGTCCAATATATTGATCTTTACGTCTCGACCATTTCAAGACTCCTCGTCATGTCCCCGATCTCATTCGGGACTCCGAACTCCTTTGGTACATCAAAACACATAAACTCATAATATAACCGTAAGCGAACTTTAAGCGTGCGGACCCTACGGGTTCGAGAACTATGTAGACATGACTGAGACACGTCTCTGGTCAATAACCAATAGCGGAACCTAGATGCTCATATTGGCTCCTACATATTCTACGAATATCTTTATCGGTCAAACCGCATAACAACATATGTTGTTCCCTTTGTCATCGGTATGTTACTTGCCCGAGATTCGATCATCGGTATCTCAATACCTAGTTCAATCTTGTTACCGGCAAGTCTCTTTACTCGTTCCGTAATACATCATTCCACAACTAACTCATTAGTTGCAATGCTTGCAAGGCTTTAAGTGATGTGCATTACCAAGTGGGCCCAGAGATACCTCTTCGACAATCGGAGTGACAAATCCTAATCTCGAAATACGCCAACCCAACAAGTACCTTTGGAGACACCTGTAGAGCACCTTTATAATCACCCAGTTACGTTGTGACGTTTGGTGGCACACAAAGTGTTCCTTCGGTAAACGGGAGTTGCATAATCTCATAGTCATAGGAACATGTATAAGTCATGAAGAAAGCAATAGCAACAAACTAAACGATCAAGTGCTAAGCTAACGGAATGGGTCAAGTCAATCACATAATTCTCCTAATGATGTGATCCCGTTAATCAAATGACAACTCATGTGTATGGTTAGGAAACATAACCATCTTTGATCAACGAGCTAGTCAAGTAGAGGCATACTAGCGACACTCTGTTTGTCTATGTATTCACACATGTATTATGTTTCTAGTTAATACAATTCTAGCATGAATAATAAACATTTATCATGATATAAGGAAATAAATAATAACTTTATTATTGCCTTTAGGGCATATTTCCTTCAGTCTACCACTTGCACTAGAGTCAATAATCTAGTTCACATCGCCATGTGATTTAATACCAATAGTTCACTTCACCATGTGATTAACACCCATAGTTCACATCGACATGTGACCAACACCCAAAGGGTTTACTAGAGTCAATAATCTAGTTCACATCGCTATGTGATTAACACCCAAAGAGTACTAAGGTGTGATCATGTTTTGTTGTGAGAGAAGTTTAGTCAACGGGTCTGCCACATTCAGATCTGTAAGTATTTTGCAAATTTCTATGTCCACAATGCTCTGCACGGAGCTACTCTAGCTAATTGCTCCCACTTTCAATATGTATCCAGATTGAGATTTAGAGTCATCTGGATCAGTCTCAAAATTTGCATCCACGTAACCCTTTACGATGAACCTTTTTGTCACCTCCATAAACGAGAAACATATCCTTATTCCACTAAGGATAATTTTGACCAATGTTCAGTGGTATACTCCTAGATCACTATTATACTCCCTTGCCAAACTCAGGGCAGGGATACAATAGGTCTAGTACACAGCATGGCATACTTTATAGAACCTATGGCTGAGGCATAGGGAATGACTTTCATTCTCCCTCTATCTCCTGCCGTGGTCGGATTTTGAGTCTTACTCAACTTCACACCTTGTAACACAGGCAAGAACCCCTTCTTTGACTGTTCCATTTTGAACTACTTCAAAATCTTGTCAAGGTATGTACTCATTGAAAAACTTATCAAGCGTTTTGATCTATCTCTATAGATCTTGATGCTCAATATGTAAGCAGCTTCACCGAGGTCTTTCTTTGAAAAACTCCTTTCAAACACTCCTTTATGCTTTGCAGAATAATTCTACATTATCTCCAATCAACAATATGTCATTCACATATACTTATCAGAAATGCTGTAGTGCTCCCACTCACTTTGTTGTAAATACAGGCTTCACCGCAAGTCTGTATAAAACTATATGCTTTGATCAACTTATCAAAGTGTATATTCCAACTCCGAGATGCTTGCACCAGCCCATAGATGGATCGCTGGAGCTTGCATATTTTGTTAGTACCTTTAGGATTGACAAAACCTTCTGGTTGCATCATATACAACGCTTCTTTAATAAATCCATTAAGGAATGCAGTTTTGTTTATCCATTTGCCAGATTTCATAAAATGCGGCAATTGCTAACATGATTCGGACAGACTTAAGCATAGATACGAGTGAGAAACTCTCATCGTAGTCAACACCTTGAACTTGTCGAAAACCTTTTTGCGACAATTTTAGCTTTGTAGATAGTAACACTACTATCAGCGTTCGTCTTCCTCTTGAAGATCCATTTAATCTCAATGGCTCGCCGATATTGGGGCAAGTCAATCAAAGTCCATACGTTGTTCTTATACATGGATCTCATCTCAGATTTCATGGCCTCAAGCCATTTCGCGGAATCTGGGCTCATCATCGCTTCCTCATAGTTCGTAGGTTCGTCATGGTCAAGTAACATGACCTACAGAACAGGATTACCGTACCACTCTGGTGCGGATCTCACTCTGGTTTACCTACGAGGTTCGGTAGTAAATTGATCTGAAGTTACATGATCATCATCATTAGCTTCCTCACTAATTGGTGTAGTAGTCAGAGGAATAGATTTTTGTGATGAACTACTTTCCAATAAGGGAGCAGGTAGAGTTACCTCATCAAGTTCTACTTTCCTCCCGCTCACTTCTTTCGAGAGAAACTCCTTCTCTAGAAAGGATCTATTCTCAGCAACAAATTTGCCTTCTGATCTGTGATAGAAGGTGTACCCAACAATTTTGTTTGGGTATCCTATGAAGATGCACTTCTCCGATTTGGGTTCAAGCTTATCAGTTTCAAACTTTTTCACATAAGCATCGCCGCCCCAAACTTTAAGAAACGACAACTTTGGTTTCTTGCCAAACCATAGTTCATAAGGCATCGTCTAAACAGATTTCGATGGTGCCCTATTTAACGTGAATGTAGTTGTCTTTAATGCATAACCCCAAAACGATAGTGGTAAATCGGTAAGAGACATCATAGATCGCACCATATCTAATAAAGTATGGTTACGATGTTCGGACACACCATTACACTGTGGTGTTCCAGGTGGCGTGAGTAGTGAAACTATTTCACATTGTTTTAACTGAAGGCCAAACTCGTAACTCAAATATTTTACTTCTGCGATCATATCGTAGAAACTTTTATTTTTGTTACGATGATTCTCCACTTCACTCTAAAATTCTTTGAACTTTTAAAATGTTTCAGACTTTGTATTTCATCAAGTAGATATACTCATATCTGCTCAAATCATCTGTGAAGATCAGAAAATATTCATCGGACCACATTCATCAGTATGTATGATTTCCAACAAATCTGTTGCTCGCTCCATTGTTCCGGAGAACGGAGTCTTAGTCATCATGCCCATGAGGCATGGTTTGCAAGCATCAACTGATTCATAATCAAGTGATTCCAAAAGCCCATCAGCATGGATTTTCTTCATGCGCTTTACATCAATATGACCTAAACGGCAGTGCCACAAATAAGTTGCACTATCATTATTAACTTTGCATCTTTTGGCTTCAATATTATGAAAATGTGTATCACCACGATCGAGATCCAACAAACCATTTTCATTGGGTGTATGACCTAGAAGGTTTTATTCATGTAAACAGAACAACAATTATTCTCTAACTTACATGAATAACCGTATTGCAATAAACATGATCCAGTCATATTTATGCTCAACGCAAACACTAAATAACATTTATTTTAGGTTTAACACTAATCCCGAAAGTATAGGGAGTGTGTGATGATGATCATATCAATCTTGGAACCATTTCCAATACACATCGTCACTTCACCCTTAACTAGTCTCTGTTCATTCTGCAACTCCCGTTTCGAGTTACTATTCTTAGCAACTGAACTAGTATCAAATACTGCGGGGTTGCTATAAACACTAGTAAAGTACACATCAATAACATGTATATCAAATATACCTATGTTCACTTTGCCATCCTTCTTATCCGCCAATTACATGGGGTAGTTTCGCTTCCAATGACCAGTCCCTTTGCAGTAGAAGCACTCAGTTTCAGGCTTAGGTCCAGACTTGGGTTTTTTCACTTGAGCAGCAACTTGTTTGCCGTTCTTCTTGAAGTTCCCCTTCCTTCCCTTTGTCCCTTTACTTGAAACTAGTGGTTTTGTTTACCATCAACACTTGATGCTTTTCTTGATTTCTACCTTCGTTGATTTCAGCATCATGAAGAGCTTGGGAATCATTTCTATTATCCCTTGCATATTATAGTTCATCATGAAGTTCTACTAACTTGGTGATGGTGACTAGAGAATTCTGTCAATCACTATTTTATCTGGAAGATTAACTCCCACTTGATTCAAGCGATTGTAGTACCCAGACAATCTGAGCACATGCTCACTGCTTGAGCTATTCTCCTCCATCTTTTAGCTATAGAACTTGTTGGAGACTTCATATCTCTCAAGTCGGGTATTTGCTTGAAATATTAACTTCAACTCCTGTAACATCTCATATGGTCCATGACGTTCAAAACGTCTTTGAAGTCCTGATTCTAAGCCGTTTAAGCATGGTGCACTAAACTATCGAGTAGTCATCATATTGAGCTAGCCACACATTCATAACATCTGCATCTACTCCTGCAATAGGTTTGTCACATAGCAGTGCATCAAGGACATAATTCTTCTGTGCAGCAATAAGGATAAACCTCAGATCACGGATCCAATCCGCATCATTGCTACTAATATTTTTCAACTTAGTTTTCTCTAGGAACATATCAAAAATAAAACAGGGGAGCTAAACGCGAGCTATTGATCTACAACATAGATATGATAATACTACCAGGACTAAGTTCATGATAAATTTAAGTTCAATTAATCATATTACTTTAAGAACTCCCACTTAGAAAGACATCCCTCTAATCCTCTAAGTGATCACGTGATCCAAATCAACTAAACCATAACCGATCATCACGTGAAATGGAGTAGCTTTCAATGGTGAACATCACTATGTTGATCATATCTACTATATGATTCACGCTCGACCTTTCAGTCTCAGTGTTCCGAGGCCATATCTGCATATGCTAGGCTTGTCAAGTTTAACCCGAGTATTCTGCGTGTGCAAAACTGGCTTGCACCCGTTGTAGATGGACGTAGAGCTTATCACACCCGATCATCACGTGGTGTCTGGGCACGGTGAACTTTGGCAATGGTGCATACTCAGGGAGAACACTATTATCTTGAAATTTAGTGAGAGATCATCTTATAATGCTACCGTCAATCAAAGCAAGATAAGATGCATAAAAGATAAACATCACATGCAATCAATATAAGTGATATGATATGGCCATCATCATCTTGTGCTTGTGATCTCCATCTCCGAAGCACCGTCATGATCACCATCGTCACCGGCGCGACACCTTGATCTCCATCGTAGCATCGTTGTCGTCTTGTCAATCTTATGCTTTTACGACTATCTCTACCACATAGTGATAAAATAAAGAATTACAGGGCGATTGCATTGCATACAATAAAGCGAGAACCATATGGCTCCTTCCAGTTACCGATAACTCGGTTACAAAACATGATCATCTCATACAATAAAATTTAGCATCATGTCTTGACCATATCACATCACAACATGCCCTACAAAAACAAGTTAGACGTCCTCTACTTTGTTGTTGCAAGTTTTACGTGGCTGCTACAGGCTTTAGGAAGAACCGTTCTTACCTACGCATCAAAACCACAATGATAGTTTGTCAAGTTGATGTCGTTTTAACCTTCGCAAGGACCGGGCGTAGCCACACTCGGTTCAACTAAAGTTGGAGAAACTGACACCCACCAGCCACCTGTGTGCAAAGCACGTTGGTAGAACCAGTCTCGCTTAAGCGTACGCATAATGTCGGTCCGGGCCGCTTCATCCAACAATACCGCCGAACCAAAGTGTGACATGCTGGTAAGCAGTATGACTTGTATCGTCCACAACTCACTTGTGTTCTACTCGTGCATATAACATCTACGCATAAACCTGGCTCGGATGCCACTGTTGGGGAACATAGTAATTTCAAAATTTTCCTACGCACACGCAATATCATGGTGATGCATAGCAACGAGAGGGGAGAGTGTTGTCCACGTACCCTCGTAGACCGAAAGAAGAAGCGTTAGCACAATGCAGTTGATGTAGCCGTATGTCTTCACGATCCAGCCGATCAAGTACCGAACGCACGGCACCTCCGAGTTCTGCACACGTTCAACCTGATGATGTCCCTCGAACTCTGATCCAGCCGAGTGTTGAGGGAGAGTTTCGTCAGCATGACGGCGTGGTGACGATGTTGATGTTCTACTGACGCAGGACTTTGCCTAAGCACCGCTACGGTAATATCGAGCTGGACTATGGTGGAGGGGGGCACCGCACACGGCTAAAAGATCAAATGATCAATTCTTGTGTCTTTGGGGTGCCCCCTACCCCCGTATATAAAGGAGTGGAGGAGGGGGAGGGCCGACACTCTATGGCGCGCCCTAGGGGAGTCCTACTCCCACCGGGAGTAGGATTCCCCCTTTCCTAGTAGAACTAGGAGCCCTTCCAAGTAGTAGGAGTAGGAGGGAAGGAAAGGGAAGGGAAAAGGAGAATGTAGGAAGGGGGCGCCCCCCCCTTAGTCCAATTCGGACCAGCCCATGGGGAGGGGTGCGGCCACCCTTTGAGGCCTTTCTCTCCTTTCCCGTATGGCCCATTAAGGCCCAATACGAATTCCCGTAACTCCCCGGTACTCCTGAAAATACCCCGAATCACTCGGAACCTTTCCGATGTCCGAATATAGTCGTCTAGCATATCAATCTTGACCATTTCGAGACTCCTTGTCATGTCCCCGATCTCATCCGGGACTCCGAACTCCTTCGGTACATCAAAACACATAAACTCATAATATAACCGTCATCGAACTTTAAGCGTGCGGACCCTACGGGTTCGAGAACTATGTAGACATGACTGAGACAGGTCTCCGTTCAATAACCAATAGCGGAACCTGGATGCTCATATTGGCTCCTACATATTCTACGAATATCTTTATCGGTCAAACCGCATAACAACATACGTTGTTCCCTTTGTCATCGGTATGTTACTTGCCCGAGATTCGATCGTCGGTATCTCAATACCTAGTTCAATCTCGTTACCGGCAAGTCTCTTTACTCGTTCCGTAATACATCATTCCGCAGCTAACTCATTAGTTGCAATGCTTGCAAGGCTTTATGTGATGTGCATTACCGAGTGGGCCCAGAGATACCTCTCCGACAATCAGAGTGACAAATCCTAATCTCGAAATACGCCAACCCAACAAGTACCTTTGGAGACACCTGTAGAGCACCTTTATAATCACCCAGTTATGTTGTGACGTTTGGTGGCACACAAATTGTTCCTCTGGTAAACGGGAGTTGCATAATCTCATAGTCATAGGAACATGTATAAGTCATGAAGAAAGCAATAGCAACAAACTAAACGATCAAGTGCTAAGCTAACGGAATGGGTCAAGTCAATCACATCATTCTCCTAATGATGTGATCCCATTAATCAAATGACGACTCATGTCTATGGTTAGGAAACATAACCATCTTTGATCAACGAGCTAGTCAAGTAGAGGCATACTAGTGACACTCTGTTTGTCTATGTATTCACACATGTATTATGTTTTCGGTTAATACAATTCTAGCATGAATAATAAACATTTATCATGATATAAGGAAATAAATAATAACTTTATTATTGCCTCTAGGGCATATTTCCTTCAGTACACAGCATAGCATACTGTAGAGCCTACGTCTAAAGCATAGGGACGACCTTCGTCCTTTCTCTCTCTTCTGCCGTGGTCACGTCTTGAGTCTTACTCAATACTCACACCATGTAACACAGCCAAGAACTCCTTCTTTGCTGATCTATTTTGAACTCCTTCAAAATCTTGTCACGGTATGTATTCATTTGAAAGTACTATTAAGCGTTTTTGATCTATCCTTATAGATCTTGATGCTCAATGTTCAAGTAGCTTAATCCAGGTTTTCCATTGAAAAACACTTTTCAAATAACCCTGTATGCTTTCCAGAAATTTTACATCATTTCTGATCAACAATATGTTAACAACATATACTCATAAAAAAATTCTATAGTGCTCCCACTCACTTCTTTGGAAATACAAGTTTCTCATAAACTTTGTATAAACCCAAAATCTTTGATCATCTCATCAAAGCGTACATTCCAACTCCGAGATGCTTACTCCAATCCTTAGAAGGATTGCTGGAGCTTTGCGTACTTGTTAGCATCTTTCAGGATTGACAAAACCTTCTGGTTGTATCACATACAACCTTTCCTCAAGAAAATCATCAAGGAAACAATGTTTTGACATCCTATCTGCAAGATTTCATAAATAATGCAGTAACTGCTAACATAATTCCAACAGACTCTTAGCATCACTACGAGTGAGAAAGTCTCATCGTAGTCAACTCCTTGAACTTGTCGGAAAATATCTTAACGACAAGTCAAGCTTTCTTAATGGTGACACTTACCCTCATTGTCCGTCTTCCATTTAAAATCCATCTGCACCCAACAACCTTACGACCATCAAGTAGTTCTTCCAAAGTCTATACTTTGTTTTTATACATAGATCCTCTCTCGAATTTTATGGCCTCGAGCCATTCGTCGGAATCCGGGCCCGCCATCGCTTCTCCATAGCTCGTAGGTTCATTGTTGTCTAGCAACATGACTTCCAAGACAGGATTACGTACCGCTCTCAAGTAGTACGCATCCTTGTCGACCTATGAGGTTTGGTAGTGACTTGATCCGAAGTTTCATGATCACTATCATAAGCTTCCACTTTAATTGGTGTAGGTGCCATAGGAACAACTTCCTGTGCCCTGCTACACACTATTTGAAGTGACGGTTCAATAACCTCATCAAGTCTCCATCATCCTCCCACTCAATTCTTTCGAGAGAAACTTTTCCTCGAGAAAGGACCCGTTTCTAGAAACAATCACTTTTCCTTCCGGATCTGAAATAGGAGGTATACCCAACTGTTTTGGGTATTCTATGAAGATGCATTTATCCGCTTTGGGTTTGAGCTTATCAGCCAAAAACTTTTTCACATAAGCGTCGCAGCCCCAAACTTTTAAGAAACGACAGCTTAGGTTTTTCTAAACCATAGTTCACACGGTGTCGTCTCAACGGAATTGCATGGTGCCCTATTTAAAGTGAATGCGGTTGTCTCTAATGCCTAACCCATAAACGATAGTGGTAATTCGATAAGAGACATCATGGTATGCACCATATCCAATAGGGTGCAGTTATGATGTTCGGACACACCATCACACTATGGTGTTCCAGGCGGTATTAGTTGTGAAACAATTTCCACAATGTCTTAATTTTGTGCCAAACTCGTAACTCAGATATTCATCTCTATGATCATATCATAGACATTTTATCCTCTTGTCACGATGATCTTCAACTTCACTCTGAAATTACTTAAACCTTTCAATAATCCAGACTTGTGTTTCATCAAGTAAATATACTCAGCATCTACTCAAATCATCTGTGAAGTAAGAAAATAACGATATCCACTGCGTGCCCCAGCACTCATTGGACTACACACATCAAAATGTATTACTTCCAACAAGTTGCTTTCTTGTTCCATCTTACTGAAAACAAGGCCTTTCAGTCATCTTGCCCATGTGGTATGATTTGCATGTCTCAAGTGATTCAAAATCAAGTGAGTACAAACGATCCATCTGTATGGAGTTTCTTCATGCATATCTACCAATAGGCATGGTTCGCATGTCTCAATCTTTAAAACGAGTGAGTCCAAAGATCCATCAACATGGAGCTTCTTCATGCGTTTTATACCAACATGACTCAAATGGCAGTGCCACAAGTATGTGGTACTATCATTACTATCTTATATCTTTTGGCATGAACATGTGTATCACTACGATTGAGATTCAATAAATCATTCATTTTAGGTGCAAGACCATTGAAGGTATTATTCAAATAAACAGAGTAACCATTATTCTCCTTAAATGAATAACCGTATTGCGATAAACACAATCCAATCATGTCTATGCTCAACGCAAACACCAAGTAACAATTATTTAGGTTTAACACCAATCTCGATGGTTGAGGGAGCGTGCGATGTTTGATCACATCAACCTTGGAAACACTTCCAACACATATCGTCATCTCACCTTTAGCTAGTCTCTGCAGCCTTTTTATTTTGAGTTACTAACACTTAGCAACCGAACCGGTATTTATTACCCTAGTGCTACTAGGAGTACTAGTAAAGTACACAATAATATAACGTATATTCAAAATACTTCTGTCGACCTTGCCAGCCTTCTCATCTACCAAGTATCTAGGGTAGTTCTGCTTCAGTGACCATTCCCCTCATTACAGAAGCACTTAGTCTCGAGTTTGGGTTCAACCTTGGGTTTCTTCACTAGAGCAGCAACTGATTTGCCGTTTCATGAAGTATCCCTTCTTTCCCTTGCCCTTCTTGAAACTAGTGGTTTAACCATCAACAATTGATGCTCCTACTTGATTTCTACTGTCGCGGTGTCAAACATCGCGAGTTGCTCAAGGATCATCATGTCTATCCCTGATATGTTATAGTTCATCACGAAGCTCTAATAGCTTGGTGGCAGTGACTATGGAGAACCATCACTATCTCATCTGGAAGATTAACTCCCACTCGATTCAAGCGATTGTAGTACTCAGACAATCTGAGTACATGCTCAACGATTGAGCTTTTCTCCCTTAGTTTGCAGGCTTAAGAAACTTGTCATAGGTCTCATACCTCTTGATGTGGGCACTAGTCTGAAATCCCAATTTCAGTCTTTGGAACATCTCATATGTTCTGCGACGTTTCGAAAATGTCTTTGGTGCCACAATCCTAAACCGTTAGCATGATGCACTGAACTATCACGTAGTCGTCAAAACGTGTATGTCAGATGTTTCCCAACATCTACAGACGACGCTCGAGGTTCAGCACACCGAGCGGTGCATTAAGGACATAAGCCTTCTGCATAGCAATGAGGATAATCCTCAGTTGACGGACCTAGTCCGCATAATTTCTACTATCAACTTTCAACTAAATTTTATCTAGGAACATATCTTAAATAGTAGAAATAAAGTGTAAGCTACGACCTAATTTGCAAAGACCTTTTGACTATGTTCATGATAATTAAGTTCATCTGATTATTTAATGAACTCCCAATTAGATACACATCCCTCTATTCATCTAAGTGATACATGATCCGAGTCAACTATGCCGTGTCCGATCATCACGTGAGACGGACTAGTCATCATCGGTGAACATCTTCATATTGATCGTATCTAGTATACGACTCATGTTCGACCTTTCGGTCTCTTGTGTTCCGAGGCCATGTCTGTACATGCTAGGCTCATCAAGTCAACCTAAGTGTTTCGCATGTGTAAATCTGGCTTACACCCGTTGTATGCGAACGTTAGAATCTATCACACCCGATCATCACGTGGTGCTTCGAAACAACGAACCTTTGCAACGGTGCACCGTTAGGGGGAACACTTTCTTGTAATTTTAGCGAGGGATCATCTTATTTATGCTATCGTCTTTCTAAGCAAATAAGATGTAAACATGACAAACATCACATGAAAATCGTAAAGTGACATGATATGGCCAATATCATCTTGCGCCTTTTGATCTCCATCTCCGAGGCGCGGCATGATCACCTTCGTCACCGGCATGGCACCATGATCTCCATCATCGTGTCTTCATGAAGTTGTCTCGCCAACTATTACTTCTACTACTATGGCTAAGAGTTAGCAATAAAGTAAAGTAATTACATGGCGTTTTCATTGACATGCAGGTCATAAATAAATTAAGACAACTCCTATGGCTCCTGCCGGTTGTCATACTCATTGACGTGCAAGTCGTTATTCCTATTACAAGAACATGATCAATCTCATACATCACATATATCATTAATCACATCCTTTTGGCCATATCACATCACATAGCATACCCTACAAAAGCAAGTTAGATGTCCTCTAATTGTTGTTGCATGTTTTATGTGGCTGCTATGGGTTTCTAGCAAGAACGTTTCTTACCTACACAAAACCACAACAGTGATATGCCAATTGCTATTTACCCTTCATAAGGACCCTTTTCATTGAATCCGATCCAACTAAAGTGGGAGAGACAGACACCCGCCAGCCACCTTATGCATCAAGTGCATGTCAATCGGTGGAACCAGTCTCACGTAAGCATACGTGTAAGGTCGGTCCGGGCCGCTTCATCCCACAATGCCGCCGGATCAAGATAAGACTAGTAACCATAAGCAAATTGAACAAATCATCGCCCACAACTGCTTTGTGTTCTACTCGTGCATAGAATCTACACATAGACCTAGCTCATGATGCCACTGTTGGGGAACGAAGCAATAATTCAAAATTTTCCTACGTGTCACCAAGATCAATATAGGAGATAGTAGCAACGAGAGAGAGGGAGTGCATCTTCATACCCTTGAAGATCGCTAAGCGGAAGCGTTACAAGAACGCGGTTGGTGGAGTCGTACACGCAGCGATTTTGATCACGGTCGATTCCGATCTAAGCGTCGAACAACGGTGCCTCCGCGTTAGGGAGAGCTCCGACAGCACGACGGCGTAGTGGTGATGGCGCTCGTGGTTCTTTGTCAGGGCTTCGCTAAGCGCTATGGAGGAGGAGGAGGTGTAGGAGAGGGGGAGGGGCTGCGCCAGGGGAAGGGTCTGGTTCTACTGGAAGCCCTCCCACCCCCACTATTTATACGAGAAGGGGAGAGGGGGGCGGCCCCTTCAGATCCCATCTAGGGGAGGGGCAGCGGCCAGGGAGGGAACCCTAGATGGGTTTTGGGCGCCCCCACCCCTAGGAGAGTTGCCCCCCAAGCCAGGAGGGGAGGCTGCCCTAGGGGAGGCACCCCTACCTCTCCTGGTCACGTGAGATGGGGTAGGAGGGGCGCACAGCCCCTTAGTGGGCTGGTGTGCCCCTTCCCCTTGGCCCATAAGGCCCCCCAAAACTTGCCGGGGCCTCCGAAACCACTTTCGGACACGCTGGTCATCACCCGATACCCCCGGAACAATTCCGGACTCCAATACCCTTCGTCCAATATATCGATCTTCACCTCCGGACCATTGCGGAACTCCTCGTCGCGTCCGGGATCTCATCCGGGACTCCAAACAACCTTCGGTAACCACATACTATTTCCCATAACAACTCTAGCGTCACCGAACCTTAAGTGTGTAGACCCTACGGGTTCGGGAATCATGCAGACATGACCGAGACATCTCTCCGGCCAATAACCAATAGCGGGAGCTGTATACCCATATTGGCTCCCACATGTTCCACGATGATCTCAATGGATGAACCACGATGTCGGGGATTCAATCAATCCCGTATACAATTCCCTTTGTCTATCGATATGTTACTTGCCCGAGATTCGATCGTCGGTATCCCTATACCTTGTTCAATCTCGTTACTGGCAAGTCTCTTTACTTGTTCCGTAACGCATGAACCCGTGGCTAACTCATTAGTCACATTGAGCTCATTATGATGATGCATTACTGAGTGGGCCCGGAGATACCTCTCCATCACACGGAGTGACAAATCCTAGTCTCGATTTGTGCCAACTCAACAGACACTTTCGGAGATACCTGTAGTGTGACTTTATAGCCACCTAGTTACATTGTGACGTTTGGCACACCCAAAGCATTCCTACGGTATCCGGGAGTTTCACAATCTCATGGTCTAAGGAAATGATACTTGACATTAGAAAAGCTTTAGCAAACGAACTACACGATCTTGTGCTACGCTTAGGATTGGGTCTTGTCCATCACATCATTCTCCTAATGATGTGATCCCATTATCAATGACATCCAATATCCATGGTGAGGAAACCATAACTATCTATTGATCAATGAGCTAGTCAACTAGAGGCTTACTAGGGACATGTTGTGGTCTATGTATTCACACATGTATTACGGTTTCCAGTTAATACAATTATAACATGAACAATAGACAATTATCATGAACAAGGAAATACAATAATAACCATTTTATTATTGCCTCTAGGGCATATTTCCAACACCGGGGGCCATAGGTTTCACTAGAGGCTTCTCTCAAGATAGAAATTATTACGATGGGTAAACAAATTACTGCCGAGCAATTGATAGAAAAGCGCAAAGTTATGACGATATCTAAGGCCATGATCACGAACATAGGCATCACGTCCGTATCAAGTAGACCGACTCCTGCCTGCATCTAGTACTATTACTCCACACATCGACCGACTCCTGCCTGCATCTAGAGTATTAAGTTCATAAGAATAGAGTAACACATTAAGTAAGATGACATGATGTAGCGGGATAAACTCAAGCAATATGATGAAAATCCCATCTTGTTATCCTCGATGGCAACAATACAATACGTGTCGGTTCCCGTTTTGTCACTAGGATCGAGCACCGCAAGATTAAACCCAAAGCTAAGCACTTCTCCCATTGCAAGAAAAACCAATCTAGTTGGCCAAACCAAATTGATAGTTCGAAGATACTTGCAAAGATATCAAATCATGCATATAAGAATTCAAAGGAAATTCAAATAATATTCATAGATAAGCTGATCATAAATCCACAATTCATCGGAGCTCGGCAAACACACCGCAAAAGAGTATTACATCAAATAGATCTCGAAGAACATCGAGGAGAATATGGAATTGAGAATCAAAGAGAGAGAAGAAGCCATCTAGCTACTAGCTATGGACCCGTAGGTCTGAGGTAAACTACTCACGCTTCATCAGAGAGGCAATGGTATTGATGTAGAAGCCCTCCGTGATTGAATCCCCCTCCGGCAGGATGCCGGAAAAGGCCCCATAGATGGGATCTCACGGGTACAGAATGTTGCGGCGGTGGAAAAGTGTTTTTGTGGCTCTCCTCATAGGTTTTGGAATATTTGAGAATATATAGGTGGAAGAAATAGGTTGGTGGAGTCACGAGGGGCCCACAAGGGTGGGGCGCACCCTACGGGCGCGCCCTCCGTCCTTGTGGCCGCCTCGTGGCTTTCCTGACGTGCACTCCAAATCCTATGGGTGTCTTCTGGTTCAAGAAAGATCATCGCGAAAGTTTCATTCCGTTTGGACTCTGTTTGGTATTCCTTTTCTGTGAAACTCTAAAACAAGGAAAAACAGGAACTGGCACTGGGCTCTAGGTTAATAGGTTAGTCCCAAAAATCATATAAAATAGCATATTAATGCATATAAAACATCCAAAACTGATAGTATAATAGCATGTAACAATAAAAAAATTATAGATACGTTGGAGACGTATCAAGCATCCTTGGGGTGTCCAACAACTCTAGCTTTGGTCAGCACGGTTGCGAGCGCATCAACAAAAATGTCAAATATCGGTAGGAGGGTGGATAGGATCGCCCTATCTGCGTCACCTCTTATTCCGAAAGAAATGCCCCCCTCACCGTTGATACAGATTGCCATCCAACCTTTCGAAACCAGTTGCATGATCCTATGAACAAAGCCTGGAACCCCTTCCTAAGTAGGACTTTCCACATGAATGGCCAACTTACTCCATGTACGCATTTTTGAAATCTAATTTGAGGAGGACAACAACTTGTTAGGCCCCAAACCTTCAAGGAATTGGTGTAGAAGCGTAGATAAACCTTGTCAGGAATCAACTAAACCTCTAGAATCTTTTATATCCAATATGTAGCTATCCCCACTAACATATTTCTCTTAACATGCAATCATGCCACCTTATCCTAACATGCATGGTAAAATGCCCAAATCGACATGCAAGCATGCATAAGTAAGCTACCTCAACATGTAAACATGCATGCACGAGAACTTGCATTCTATTCAAATTTAGTAAATATTTTACAATTATATAATTATCAAACACAATAAATTCTTTTATTTTCTAGTTTTTGTTATCACATTATTACATCAAATATTCATGACATATACAACCAAACATCATGAAATATATTACCAAACATTCCCACGACAAAGTGTAGGGTGTCATCTAGTTCCTTTGGGTTGCGACCCAAGTGTCGTCTTGGCCTTGAAGTGGTCTACACAACCTTCCTCCTTGAACTATCCCAACTCAAAGAAGAGCGACATATTGTGACAGAAGAGCCCCTCTATAGAAGATAAAAGGAGTGGGGTATGGTCCGAACCACTCTTGGTTTCGTCTTTAGGAGAAGCGAGGGGGTATGCGGCTTCCTAGTATGGAGATACGAATACTCTATCCAGAACCAACCTGATTGGGGTCTAGCTACCTATTCGTACAAGTGTATCTCACACTTACTCTCCGATTTTTCCCAAGGGTTGTGTTAGAAATGTTAACATTGAACCCGAACCTTGACAACAAATATTACCCGAGCTCTTGTGTGTCGCTTCTTGATAATGTTGAAATCCCCAACAATGACCACTAGACCCCCAGTGTTAGTGATTTTAAGTTTGATTTCTAATAGGAAAGTTTCTGTTGGCGTATGTACGATCAGACAATAAACCATAAGAAACTCCCAGGTGTTTAGAGTGGGTATATCTTTTATGGATCCACTAAGGAAAAACCTCCCTGGGCACCAAGAAGTGACTTCAAAAAGGTCCTTGTCAATACTGAGCAAGACTTGATCGTGAGCAATACCAGTGTTGTTGATGATGATGACTTGGTAGAGAACCAGTCCACTTCTTATGCCCGATTGATACATCTCCAACATATCTATAATTTTTTATTGTTCCATGCTATTATATTGTCTGTTTTGGATGTTTTATATGCATTAATATGCTATTATATATTATTTTTGGGACTAACCTATTAACCTAGAGCCTAGAGCTAGTTTCTATTTTCCTTGTTTTTGACTTCCGTAGAAAAGGAATACCAAATGGAGTCCAATCGGAATAAAACCTTCGCGATGATTTTTCTTGGACCAAAAGACACCCAGGAGACTCGGAGTTCAAGTCAGAGGAGCCACGAGGCGGCCACAAGGGTGGAGGGCGTGCCCCCTTGAAGGAAATATGCCCTAGAGGCAATAATAAAGTTATTATTTATTTCCTTATATCATGATAAATGTTTATTATTCATGCTAGAATTGTATTAACCGGAAACATAATACATGTGTGAATACATAGACAAACAGAGTGTCACTAGTATGCCTCTACTTGACTAGCTCGTTAATTGAAGATGGTTATGTTTCCTAACCCATAACAAAGAGTTGTTATTTGATTAACGGGATCACATCATTAGGTGATGTGATTGACATGACCCATTCCATTAGCTTAGCACCCGATCGTTTAGTATGTTGCTATTGCTTTCTTCATGACTTATACATGTTCCTATGACTATGAGATTATGCAACTCCCGTTTGCCGGAGGAACACTTTGTGTGCTACCAAATCACAACGTAACTGGGTGATTATAAAGGAGCTCTACAGGTGTCTCCAAAGGTACAATGTTGGGTTGGCATATTTCGAGATTAGGATTTGTCACTCCGATTGTCGGAGAGGTATCTCTGGGCCCTCTCGGTAATGCACATCACATAAGCCTTGCAAGCATTGCAACTAATGAGTTAGTTGTGAGATGATGTATTACGGAACGAGTAAAGAGACTTGCCGGTAACGAGATTGAACTAGGTATTGATACCGACGATCGAATCTCGGGCAAGTAACATACCGATGACAAAGGGAACAACGTATGTTGTTATGCGGTCTGACCGATAAAGATCTTCGTAGAATATGTAGGAGCCAATATGAGCATCCAGGTTCCGCTATTGGTTATTGACCGGAGACGTGTCTCGGTCATGTCTACATTGTTCTCGAACCGTAGGGTCCGCACGCTTAAGGTTTCGATGACAGTTATATTATGAGTTTATGAGTTTTGATGTACCGAAGTTCGGAGTCCCGGATGAGATCGGGGACATGACGAGGAGTCTCGAAATGGTCGAGACGTAAAGATCGATATATTGGACGACTATATTCGGACATCGGAAAGGTTCCGAGTGATTCGGGTATTTTTCGGAGTACCGGAGAGTTACGGGAACGTATTGGGCCTTATTGGGCCATACGGGAAAAAGAAAAAGGCCTCAAGGGTGGCCGCACCCCTCCCCTGGTGGTCCGAATTGGACTAGGGAAGGGGGCGCCCCTTCCTTCCTTCTCCTTTTCCCTTCCTCTTTTCTATTCCATATGGGAGGTGGAATCCTACTAGGACTAGGGAGTCCTAGTAGGACTCCACACTTGGGCGCGCCCCCTCCTAGGGCCGGCCTCCTCCTCCCTTGCTCCTTTATATACGGGGCAGGGGGCACCCCTAGACACATTGACACGTGATCATATTCTTAGCCGTGTGCGGTGCCCCCTTCCACCATAATCCTCGATAATATTGTAGCGGTGCTTAGGCGAAGCCCTGCGACGGTAGTACATCAAGATCGTCACCACGCTGTCGTGCTGACGGAACTCTTCCCCGACACTTTGCTGGATCGGAGTCCGGGGATCGTCATCGAGCTGAACGTGTGCTAGAACTTGGAGGTGCCGTAGTTTCGGTGCTTGATCGGTCGGGCCGTGAAGACGCACGACTACATCAACCGCGTTGTGCTAACGCTTCCGCTGTCGGTCTACAAGGGTACGCAGACAACACTCTCCCCTCTCGTTGCTATGCATCACCTTGATCTAGCGTGTGCGTAGGAAAATTTTGAAATTACTATGTTCCCCAACAGTGGCATCCGAGCCTAGGTTTTATGTGTTGATGTTATATGCACAAGTAGAACACAAGTGAGTTGTGGGCGATATAAGTCATACTACTTACCAGCATGTCATACTTTGGTTCGGCGGTATTGTTGGACGAAGCGGCCCGGACCGACATTACGCGTACGCTTACGCGAGACCGGTTCTCCTGACGTGCTTTGCACAAAGGTGGCTAGCGGGTGACAGTTTCTCCAACTTTAGTTGAACCGAGTGTGGCTACGCCCGGTCCTTGCGAAGGTTAAAATAGCACCAACTTGACAAACTATCGTTGTGGTTTTGATGCGTAGGTAAGATTGGTTCTTGCTTAAGCCCGTAGCAGCCACGTAAAACTTGCAACAACAAAGTAGATGACGTCTAACTTGTTTTTGCAGGGCATGTTGTGATGTGATATGGTCAAGACATGATGCTAATTTTATTGTATGAGATGATCATGTTTTGTAACCGAGTTATCGGCAACTGGCAGGAGCCATATGGTTGTCGCTTTATTGTATGCAATGCAATCGTGCTGTAATGCTTTACTTTATCACTAAGTGGTAGCGATAGTCATGGAAGCATAAGATTGGCGAGACGACAACGATGCTACGATGGAGATCAAGGTGTCGCGCCGGTGACGATGGTGATCATGACGGTGCTTCGAAGATGGAGATCACAAGCACAAGATGATGGTGGCCATATCATATCACTTATATTGATTCCATGTGATGTTTATCTTTTATGCATCTTATCTTGCTTTGATTGACGGTAGCATTATAAGATGATCTCTCACTAATTATCAAGAAGTGTTCTCCCTGAGTATGCACCGTTGCGAAAGTTCTTCGTGCTGAGACACCACGTGATGATCGGGTGTGATAGGCTCTACGTTCAAATACAACGGGCGCAAAACAGTTGCACACGCAGAATACTCAGGTTATACTTGACGAGCCAAGCATATACAGATATGGCCTCGGAACACGGAGACCGAAAGGTCGAGCGTGAATCATATAGCAGATATGATCAACATAGCGATGTTCACCAATGAAACTACTCCATCTCACGTGATGATCGGACATGGTTTAGTTGATTTGGATCACGTAATCACTTAGAGGATTAGAGGGATGTCTATCTAAGTGGGAGTTCTTAAGTAATATGATTAATTGAACTTAAATTTATCATGAACTTAGTCCTGGTAGTATTTTGCAAATTATGTTGTAGATCAATAGCTCGCGTTGTTGCTTCCCTGTGTTTATTTTGATATGTTCCTAGAGAAAATTGTGTTGAAAGATGTTAGTAGAAATGATGCGGATTGGATCCTTGATCTGAGGTTTATCCTCATTGCTGCACAGAAGAATTATGTCCTTGATGCACCTCTAGGTGACGGACCTATTGCAGGAGCAGATGCAGACGTTATGAACGTTTGGCTAGCTCAATATGATGACTACTTAATAGTTTAGTGCACCATGCTTAATGGCTTAGAATCGGGACTTCAAAGACGTTTTGAACGTCATGGAGCATATGAGATGTTCCAGGAGTTGAAGTTAATATTTCAAGAAAATACCTGAGTTGAGAGATATGAAGTCTCCAACAAGTTCTATAGCTAAAAGATGGAGGAGAATCGCTCATCTAGTGAGCATGTGCTCAGATTGTCTGAGTACTACAATCGCTTGAATCAAGTGGGAGTTAATCTTCCAGATAAGATAGTGATTGACAGAATTCTTTAGTCACCATCACCAAGTTAGTAGAACTTCGTGATGAACTATGATATGCAAGGGATAACGGAAATGATTCCCAAGCTCTTCGTAATGCGGAAATTGACGAAGGTAGAAATCGAGAAAAACATCAAGTGTTGATGGTAGACAAGACCACTAGTTTCAAGAAAAGGGCAGAGGGAAGAAGGGTAACTTCAAGAAGAACAGCAAGCAAGTTGCTGCTCAAGTGAAGAAGCCCAAGTCTGGTCCTAAGCCTGAGACTAAGTGTTTCTACTGCAAAGGGACTAGTCACTGGAAGCGGAACTACCCCAAGTGATTGGCAGATAAGAAGGATGGCAAAGTGAACATAAGTATATTTGATATACATGTTATTGATGTGTACTTTACTAGTGTTTATAGCAACCCCTCAATATTTGATACTAGTTCAGTTTCTAAGATTAGTAACTCGAAACGGGAGTTGCAGAATAAACAGAGACTAGTTAAGGGTGAAGTGACGATGTGTGTTGGAAGTGGTTCCAAGATTGATATGATCATCATCGCACACTCCCTATACTTTCGGGATTAGTGTTGAACCTGAATAAGTGTTATTTGGTGTTTGCGTTGAGCATGAATATGATTTGATCATGTTTATTGTAATACGGTTATTCATTTAAGTAAGAGAATAAATTGTTGTTTTGCTTACATGAATAAAACCTTATATGGTTACACACCCAATGAAAATAGTTCGTTGGATCTCGGTCGTAGTGATACACATAATCATAATATTGAAACCAAAAGATGCAAAGTTAATAATGATAGTGCAACTTATTTGTGGCACTGCCGTTTAGGTCATATTGGTGTAAAGCGCATGAAGAAACTCCATGCTAATGGGTTTTTGGAATCACTTGATTACGAATCAGTTGATGCTTGCGAACCATGCATCATGGGCAAGATGACTAAAACGCCGTTCTCCGGAACTATGGAGCGAGCAACTGACTTATTGGAAATAATACATACTGATGTATGAGATCCGATGAGTGTTAAGGCTCGTGGCGGGTATCATTATTTTCTGACCTTCACAGATGATTTGAGCAGATATGGGTATATCTACTTAATGAAACACAAGTCTGAAATATTTGAAAAGTTCAAAGAATTTCAGAGTGAAGTGGAGAATCATCGTAACAAGAAAATAAAAGTTTCTATGATATGATCGCAGAGGTAAAATATTTGAGTTACGAGTCTGGCCTTCAGTTAAAACAATGTGAAATAGTGTCACTACTCACGCCACCTAGAACACCACAGCATAATGGTGTGTCCGAACATCATAACCGTACTTTATTAGATATGGTGCGATCTATGATGTATCTTATCGATCTACCACTATCGTTTTGGGGTTATGCATTAAAGACAGCTGCATTCACGTTTAAAAGGGCACCATCTAAGTCCGTTGAGACGACACAATCTGAACTGTGGTTTGGCAAGAAACCAAAGTTGTCGTTTCTTCAAGTTTGGGATTGTGATGCTTATATGAAAAAGTTTCATCCTGATAAGCTCAAACCCAAATCGGAGAAATATGTCTTCATAGGATACCCAAAGGAGACTATTGGGTACACCTTCTATCACAGATCCGAAGGCAAGACATTCGTTGCTAAGAATGGATCCTTTCTAGAGAAGGAGTTTCTCTTGAAAGAAGTGAGTGGGAGGAAATTAGAACTTGATAAGGTAATTGTACCTTCTCCCTTATTGAAAAGTAGTTCATCACAAGAAATCTGTTCCTGTGACTACTACACCAATTAGTGAGGAAGACTAATGATGATGATCATGTAACTTCAGATCAAGTTAATACCGAATCTCGTAGGTAATCCAGAGTGAGATCCGCACCAAAGTGGTACGGTAATCCTGTTTTGGAAGTCATGTGACTAGACCATGACGAACTTGCGAACTATGAGGAAGCGATGATGAGCCTAGATTCCGCGAAATGGCTTGAGGCCATGAAATCTGAGATGAGATCCATGTATGAGAACAAAGTATGGACTTTGATTACTTGCCCAATGATCGACGAGCCATTGAGATTAAATGGATCTTCAAGAGAAGACGGACGCTGATAGTAGTCTTACTATCTAGAAAGCTAGAATTGTCGCAAAAAGGTTTTCGACAAGTTCAAGGTGTTGACTATGATGAGAGTTTCTCACTCGTATCTATGCTTAAGTCTGTCCGAATCATGTTAGCAATTGCCGCATTTTATGAAATCCAGCAAATGGATGTCAAAACTGCATTCCTGAATGGATTTCTGGAAGAAGAGTTGTATATGATGCAGCCGGAAGGTTTTGTCGATCCAAAAGGAGCTAACAAAGTGTGCAAGCTCCAGCGATCCATTTATGGACTGGTGCAAGCCTCTCGGAGTTGGAATAAACGCTTTGGTAGTATGATCAAAGCATATAGTTTTATATAGACTTGCGGTGAAGCCTGTATTTACAAGAAAGTGAGTGGGAGCACTACAACATTTCTGATAAGTATATGTGAATGACATATTGTTGATCGGAAATAATGTAGAATTATTCTGTAAAGCATAAAGGAGTGTTTTTAAAGAAGTTTTTCAAACAAAGACCTCGGTGAAGCTGCTTACATATTAAGCATCAAAATCTATAGAGATAGATCAAGACGCTTGATAAGTTTTTTCAATGAGTACATACCTTGACAATATTTTGAAGTAGTTCAAAAATGAAACAGTCAAAGAAAGAGTTCTTGGCTGTGTTACAAGGTATGAAATTGAGTAAGACTCAAAGCCCGACCACGGCAGAAGATAGAAAGAGAATGAAAGTCATTCCCTATGCCTCAGCCATAGGTTCTATAAAGTATGCCATGATGTGTACCAGATCTATTGTATACCCTACACTGTGTTAAGCAAGGGAGTACAATAGTGATCTAAGAGTAGATCACTGGACATTGCTCAAAATTATTCTTAGTGGAATAAGGAAATATTTCTCGATTATGGAGGTGACAAAAGGTTCGTCGTAAAAAGTTACGTCGATGCAAGTTTTGACATAGATCTGGATGACTCTAAGTCTCAATCTAGATACATATTGAAAGAGGGAGCAATTAGCTAGAGTAGCTCCGTGCAGAGCATTGTAGACATAGAATTCGCAAAATACTTACGGATCTGTATGTGACAGACCCGTTGACTAAAATTATCTCACAAGCAAAAGATCACACCTTATTACTCTTTGGGTGTTAATCACATAAATGATGTGAACTAGATTATTGACTCTAGTAAACCCTTTGGGTATAGGTCACATGACGATGTGAACTATGGGTGTTAATCACATGGTGATTTGAACTCTTAGTGTTGAATCACATGGCGATGTGAACTAGATTATTGACTCTAGTGCAAGTGGGAGACTGAAGGAAATATGCCCTAGAGGCAATAATAAAGTTATTATTTATTTCCTTATATCATGATAAATGTTTATTATTCATGCTAGAATTGTATTAACCGAAAACATAATACATGTGTGAATACATAGACAAACAGAGTGTCACTAGTATGCCTCTACTTGACTAGCTCGTTAATCGAAGATGGTTATGTTTCCTAACCATAAACAAAAGAGTTGTTATTTGATTAACGGGATCACATCATTAGGAGAATGATGTGATTGACATGACCCATTCCATTAGCTTAGCACTTCATCGTTTAGTATGTTGCTATTGCTTTCTTCATGACTTATACATGTTCCTATGACTATGAGATTATGCAACTCCCATTTGCCGGAGGAACACTTTGTGTGCTACCAAACGTCACAACGTAACTGGGTGATTATAAAGGAGCTCTACAGGTGTCTCCAAAGGTACATGTTGGGTTAGCGTATTTCGAGATTAGGATTTGTCACTCCGATTGTCGGAGAGGTATCTCTAGGCCCTCTCGGTAATGCACATCACATAAGCCTTGCAAGCATTGCAACTAATGAGTTAGTTGTGAGATGATGTATTACGGAATGAGTAAAGAGACTTGCCGGTAACGAGATTGAACTAGGTATTAAGATACCGACGATCGAATCTCGGGCAAGTAACATACCGATGACAAAGGGAACAACGTATTTTGTTATGCGGTCTGACCGATAAAGATCTTCGTAGAATATGTGGGAGCCAATATGAGCATCCAAGTTCCGCTATTGGTTATTGACTGGAGACGTGTCTCGGTCATGTCTACATTGTTCTCGAACCCGTAGGGTCCGCACGCTTAAGGTTTCAATGACAGTTATGTTATGAGTTTATGAGTTTTGATGTACCGATGGATTTCGGAGTCCCGGATGAGATCGGGGACATGACGAGGAGTCTCGAAATGGTCGAGACGTAAAGATCAATATATTGGACGACTATATTCGGACATCGGAAAGGTTCCGAGTGATTCGGGTATTTTTCGGAGTACCGGAGAGTTACGGGAATACGTATTGGGCCTTATTGGGCCATACGGGAAAGAAGAAAAAGGGCCTCAAGGGTGGCCGCACCCCTCCCCTTGGTCTGGTCCGAATTGGACTAGGGAAGGGGGGCGCCCCCTTCCTTCTCCTTTTCCCTTCCTCTTTTCCTATTCCATATGGGAGGTGGAATCCTACTAGGACTAGGGAGTCCTAGTAGGACTCCACACTTGGCGCGCCCCCTCCTAGGGCCGGCCTCCTCCTCCCTTGCTCCTTTATATACGGGGGCAGGGGGGCACCTCTAGACACAAGTTGATCGACGTGATCATATTCTTAGCCGTGTGCGTTGCCCCCTTCCACCATAATCCTCGATAATATTGTAGCGGTGCTTAGGCGAAGCCCTGCAACGGTAGTACATCAAGATCGTCACCACGCCGTCGTGCTGACGGAACTCTTCCCCGACACTTTGCTGGATCGGAGTCCGGGGATCGTCATCGAGCTGAACGTGTGCTAGAACTCGGAGGTGCCGTAGTTTCGGTGCTTGATCGGTCGGGCCGTGAAGACGTACGACTACATCAACCGCGTTGTGCTAACGCTTCCGCTGTCGGTCTACAAGGGTACGCAGACAACACTCTCCCCTCTCGTTGCTATGCATCACCTTGATCTTGCGTGTGCGTAGGAAAATTTTGAAATTACTACGTTCCCCAACACCCCTGCCTTGTGGGCCCCCCGTGACTCCCTGTAGGATCGAAAGTATGTCTAGAGGGGGGTGATTAGACTACTTGACCAAATAAAAACTTAACCTTTTCCCAATTTTAGTTCTTGGCAGATTTTAGATAATTTAGGACAAGTCAAGCAATCATCACATAATTCAAGCAAGCATGCAAAGAGTATATAGGCAGCGGAAAGTAAAGCATGCAACTTGCAAGAATGTAAAGGCAAGGGTTTGGATATTTCAAACGCAATTGGAGACACGGATGTTTTTCCCGTGGTTTGGATAGGTGGTGCTATCCTACATCCACGTTGATGGAGACTTCAACCCACGAAGGGTAACGGTTGTGCGAGTCCACACAGGGCTCCACCCAAGGGTAACGGTTGCGCGAGTCCACACAGGGCTCCACCCACGAAGGGTCCACGAAGAAGCAACCACCCACAAAGGGTCCACGAAGAAGCAACCTTGTCTATCCCACCATGGCCATCGCCCACGAAGGACTTGCCTCACTAGCGGTAGATCTTCACGAAGTAGGCCATCTCCTTGCCCTTACAAACTCCTTGGTTCAACTCCACAATCTTGTCGGAGGCTCCCAAGTGACACCTAGCCAATCTAGGAGACACCACTCTCCAAGAAGTAACAAATGGTGTGTAGGTAATGAACTCCTTGCTCTTGTGCTTCAAATGATAGTCTCCCCAACACTCAACTCTCTCTCATAGGATTTGGATTTGGTGGAAAGAAGATTTGAGTGGAAAGCAACTTGGGAAGGTTAGAGATCAAGATTCATATGGTAGGAATGGAATGTCTTGATCTCAACACATGAGTAGGTGGTTCTCTCTCAGAACATATGAGTAGGAATGGTGTGTGTGTTCTGATGGCTCTCTCACTTAATGAGAAGGAGGTGGAGGGGTATATATAGCCTCCACACAAAATCGAACCGTTACACAGTTTTCCAATCTCGGTGGGACCGAATAAATAAACTCGGTCTGACCGAAGTAGTAAACCTAGTGACCGTTAGGAGTTTCGGTGGGACTGACATGCAACTCGGTAGAACCGATTCGGTTAGGGTTTGGGCATAACGTAATCTCGGTGAGACCGATTACACAAACTCGGTGAGACCGAATTTGGTAATTAGCTAACCAGAGAGTTGGTCAGGCAAACTCGGTGGGACCGATTTGCTCTTTCGGTGAGACCGAGTGGAACTCGGTGAGACCGAAAAGTTACAAAGGGGAAACACTGAGTTTACATTGCAATCTCGGTGGGACCGATTCGCTCTTTCGGTGGGACCGAAAAGTTACGAAAGGGAAACAGAGAGTTTGCAACCCCATCTCGGTGAGACCGAGATCCTTATCGGTAGGACCGAATTGCTAGGGTTTGGCAGTGGCTAATGACAAGTGAAACTCGGTGGCGCCGGATAGGAAGAATCGGTAGGACCGAGTTTGGCTTAGGGTTTAGGTCATATGTGGATATGGGAAAGTAGTTGAGGATTTTGGAGCATATCATTAAGCACATGAAGCAAGATGCTCATTAAGCAACACGTCATCCCTCCTTAATAGTATTGGCTTTTCCTAAAGACTCAATGTGATCTTGGATCACTAAAATATAAAATGAAGAGTCTTGAGCTTTTGAGCTTGAGCCTGAGCCAATCCTTTGTCCTTAGCATTTTGAGGGTTCCACTTTCACATCCATGCCATGCCAATCATTGAGCTTTCCTGAAATAATCATCTTGGAATAGCATTAGCTCAATGAGCTATATGTTGTTATGAATTACCAAAACCACCTAGGGATAGTTGCACTTTCAATCTCCCCCTTTTTGGTAATTGATGACAACATATAGATCAAAGCTTCGACAAATGATAATAAGCATGAAATATATCGTCGCTTTGAGAAGTATGTGATAAGTAAGAGCTCCCCCTAAATTTGTGCATATTTAAAATTTGCTTTGGACTGCAAATGCACAAAGAGTTAGAGTCATGGGTTACTCTTCCATGTCACATACATCTTGGTGGAGCGCTCAAAATGATAAGAATGAAATACATGCACTCATCACTAAGAATAATGAATGATCACATAGGATAGATAGGATAATAGCATTAAGCAAGCATTAAGTGTAGCTTATGATCAAACACATGATCATCAATGTCTCACAAATAATGACGTAGTATCAAGCACTCAAAAGCAGAAAAGGTTTGAAAAACCACCAAATAAAGCAAGAGAGAAAAGCAACACACTCTCTCTCTCGAAGCCTATGATCTATACATCTTCTCCCCCTTTGGCAACAAGTTACCAAAAAGTTCCTAGAAAATGCATAGCACTAGATCGACGCTCAGGCTTGATCTTCTGGTGGTGGTGGAGTCCGGATCACTCCAAGGACGAAGGCTTCTGTAGATGTTGAAGTAGTCGCTGGAGTTGGAGCTGAAGTAGATGCTGGAGCTAAGGCTATAGCTGGTGCTGAAGTGGTGGCTCTGGTGTCAGCAACTGGCACGGCAGACGACCTCGGGCCTCGTGGCACTCTAGAAAAAGCATGAGTCGTGGTCCTGCCTCTCCTCTCATTCATGTCCTCCTGGAGCTGCTCCACTGCAGACTGAACTTCCGTTACCTTGACATCCAAGTCATAGAACTTCTGTTCCATGATCCTCTCTAGGCTCTGCTGATTCTTAGTGAGGGTGGCCAGACTTTGCTCAATTCTCAGCGTGGATGCAATCAAGTAACCGAGCTGCTCTTGTTTGGTCTTCAAGAAGTACTCAGATGCCTCCCCTTGAGTAGGCATCTTGGCAGCTTTCTCCTTCCTCGCCTTCTCCTTCTTTGCAAATGCTTGAGCAGATGATGGCTCGTTCTCAGTCATCACAACTTCATTGTCCTCAAAATCTGGACGGATGGGCAGGTGTTCCTTATCCAACAAATATACGCCCGTGCCCATCTTGGAGTTGATGAGCTCCTGAATCTGAGGGGCATATCCACAGCTCCTCTTCTGATCTGCCGCAGTCCTCTTAATTGTTTCCACTATGAGGCTCATGACTTTGAATTTTTGAGGCACGTCAAAGACATGAAGCAAATTGATCGCGTGACCTCTGATCATCTTGTGATCTCCAGACTTGGGCAGAAGGGTGTGCCTAAGGATCCAGTTGATCGTAGGCAATCTTGATAGCAGATAATGCACTGAGCCAAACTTGAACTTGTCAAGTGCTTCATTCGGAATCTCCTTGTACATGTTGGACATGGAGTTGTGGTCCATCTTTTTCTTGGCATAGATATCCAAGTCCTCATCTTGCTCCTCTGGGGCATTAATGATCTGTGCGTTACTCTGTTCTTCATGAACTTAATACTCTAGATGCAGGTAGGAGTCGGTCGATGTGTGGAGTAATATTAGTAGATGAAGAATCGTTTCTGTCTACTTGACATGGACGTGATGCCTATATTTCATATCATTGCCTTAGAAATCTTCATACATTTGCGCTTTTCTATCCATTGCTCGACAGTAATTTGTTCACCCACCGTATTATTTGCTATCTTGAGAGAAGCCTCTAGTGAAACCTATGGCCCTCGGGTATATTTTCCATCATATAAGTTTCCGGTCTACTATTTTGCAATCTTTTACTTTCCGATCTATAAACCAAAAATACCAAAAATATTTACTTTATTGTTTGTTTAGTTTCATCTATTTCTATTAGATCTCAGTTTTGCAAGTAACCGTGAAGGGATTGACAACCCCTTTAAAGCGTTGGGTGCAAGTTTTTCGATTGTTTGTGCAGGTATTACATGATTTGTGCATTGTCTCCTACTTTATTGATACCTTGGTTCTCTAACTGAGGGAAATACTTATCTCTACTTTGCTGCATCACCCTTTCCTCTTCAAAGGAAAAACAAACGCAAGCTCAAGAAGTAGCAGGAAGAATTTTTGGCGCCGTTGCCGGGGAGATTTACGCCAAGTCAAGACTAATCTCCCGTAAACTTGCCAATTTCTGGCGCCGTTGCTGGGGAGATCTACGCCAAGTCAAGATATACCAAGTACCCATCATAAACTCTCATCTCTTGCATTACATTATTCGCCATTTGCCTCTTGTTTTCCTTTCCCCCACTTCTAAAATGATTTTTGAAAATATTTTCCTTTTCTTCGCCCCTCTTCTGTTTGTCTTCTTCGTTTGATTTTTGGTTGCCCATTTGCAAGTTTGGTTTGTTGCTACCATGTCTAAAATTGGGGAGGTTATCGCTGAAAAGGATAGTAGCAACGATGGGGTAAACTTTGATGCTTTTGCTAATAGTAATCCTTATGAAGAATCTACTATTCTACACACACAAAAACTTCGCATAGGTAGCGACAATATTATTAGAAAAGGGGTTATTCAAGATTTCTTTACTTGTGTCGGTGTGCTTCCAACTTTGGGTGTATCTTTTCTCCATAAAACTAATAGTCTTGCAGATGCTATATCTTTGCTCGTGGTTGAACTTAAAAGACAATTTTTTCATATGCATCCATCCATACAAAGGATTTTTCTAGAGTTTTCTAATATTGAGCATTCTTCGGTTAAGCGCGCTGCCACTATATTCCTAGCCCATGAGTTTAGATTTATTATGAAAGAAGCTAGTGAAATTTTTGCGCATTAGAAAGTGGATGGTGGTCATCCTCCCATAGAGGGAATTCTCTTTAACTAAGAGGACCTAATGCGTTTACAATTTCTAGATCATGTTGCTTATAATGAAAATTTAAGAAAGAGGGTCCCTATCGATGTTTTAGTTGATAAGATTTCTGAACTTAATGATAATTTTGCTATACAAAATAACAGATTGGGTTTCTCTCTTGGACACAAGCTCATGACTTTTTGCCAAAAGAACGCTTACAATGATGAGTTGGTCATACAATATGAGGGGCCGAAGGAGGAACCAATTCCTCCCGAGCTTGATCTGGGGGATCCTTATCCAATTAAATTTAGCCCTTTTGATTACTTTTTCTTACCACAACGAAAATTTGCTACTGAACAAAGGGAGTATGAGATGAGTTTTCAAGATTTGCCTTATCATTACTACGATTATACCTAGATCTATTTGTGCTTTTTGCCTAGTTAAGGGCGTTAAACAATAGTGCTTGTTGGGAGGCAACCCAATTTTATTTTTGTTCTTACTTTTTAGGTCCTGTTTTGAAATAAATAATTCATCTAGCCTTTGGCTAGATGTGTTTTTGTGTTTTAATTGGTGTTTGTGCCAAGTAAGACCTTTAGGATGGCTTACAGTGATAGTTGATTTGATCTTGCTGAAAAACAGAAACTTTTACGCTAAGGAAAACAATTCTCATTTTTAACAAAAGCGTGATAAAATACTGATTCTTTTTTAATAAGATTAATCAACCAATTTCCCAGGTTTTCCTAAATTTTCAGAATTTTTGGAGTTCCAGAAGTATTCGAGAGTTACAGATTACTACAGACTGTTCTGTTTTTGTCAGATTCTGTTTTCTATGTGTTGTTTGCTTATTTTGATGAATCTATGAGTAGTATCGGGGGTATGAACCATGGAAAAGTTGTAATACAATAGATATTACACCAGTATAAATAAAGAATGAGTTCACAACATGTCGCACCCCGGCTCAAAGCAACCGGTTTACCATGCATTGCCAGCCCAGAGATCAAGTCTTCTAGCAACACACAACAACATGGTACAGAAACAACCGCTTTATTGATGCTAGCGGATTACATAGGCCTGATATTACATCGAGATAAGAGGCCAAGTGGCACATACGGTGCGGCTGAACAATATGTACATTATTTAATGAACAAGAAGGGGCCTCGATCATACGAACTACGCGACGGCGGAAGAACGACGAAGTGGAACTCCATAGCACAGGGACACCGACGTGGACACGGCCTAGACGCGGGAAGCTCTCCGATGTGAGACGACTTGCCTGAAAGCTGGCATGACACACCAGGTCAGTACATTGAATGTACTTGCAAGCTCACAACAAACATAAGCACAATGACAAACAATATCATGACAATTATTCAGGTTAATGTAATGCAAGCAATGCTACTAATGCGGTGAAACCGACATGTGCACCGAGTCCCACAGACTCGCTTACCCGAAGGGTTACCTCATAACAAACCTGTGATCGTACCCGGATCACAACTGAAACTAATCACTCATGATCAGCTCATGATCTCCAGTATCTTCATGAAGTCAGTGCCAACAACAGTTATTTAGTGTGCAAGATTAATTATAAAAGTTGACCCATGGTGTGACTTGCTCCCGGGTTGTGCCCATAACCGAGGACGCGACTGTCGATAGGTTGAATAAATTCTGCAGAGGTAGCGCACTTCACCCACACCACAGAACCCATGGCCTCGCATTCCCATTCGGGTGGACCAACAGCGTTCCGACGAAACCCTCCCTTTGCCATGACACTCTCCCAGCCACGCAGACCAACTACCTCCCAAGGCTAAGTCATGGGTGGCCCCGTGCCTACCAAAGGCACCAACGGCCACCGTCGTGGCAAAACGGTCCCAAACGGGGACAAGGTACCATAAAAACAAAAGGGCACACAAGGTTACGTCTGCTTACCAGGCCAGGGTATTGCACGCCCATAACCTTCCCTCGTTGGAGGCACCGGCGAGAGGCACAACAAAGGACCGAATCAAGACCCCCCACAAGGTAAATGTGGTCGCACTGAGAAAAACCCAATTCAGTGGCACCATGACTTGATCAACGTTATATTCAAGTTAGACTATTAACAAGTTTAACTTGAAAATAAAAATTTATCTACCAAGTCATACGATGCCATGATCATGCAACTAATCGACATGCAAAGCATGCAACTCCCATGTACGGATCAAACTTACCAACATAACTTTCTTGCACTACTCATGATTAAACTTTCATGGTTCTACCTCATTTTTATTATCATGCAATATTTTGATTAACTCATAACTTATATGAAAATATCACTTAACAAAATGAACTATCAATATTTATCATAGCAATATAACTAAGGCAAAATTTTATTCTACTAGACCCAACTAGTCCATGCATTCAACCAGTAACTTAAACAAACATTTCAAGCACAAAGTAACTAGCAAGCAACCATATTTATTTAACAAATTTTTAAATGCATATAAGAACTCATATTTAAGTAGAAAAATCATAGATATTGAAATGACACCATCCAAATGCTGGTGTGGCTTGCCTTAGTGCAGAGGAGGGTCACACTCCTCCTGGTTATCTTCAAGGCAAGTCCCTCCTTCTGAAAATAATTAAAAACTACAAAACAAAATATCAAAAACCAATATGAAAATCACCAGAAATTCTAGACAGCAAGGAAAATTCCACATTTTGGTGTGCTGCTAGAGCTTTCTGAAACAAACACAATGCAAAAAGAATCAACTCATTTGGACTTATGGGCTAGGAGTTATCACTGGTCAAAGTTGGGGTCAAATATTTGAATTAATTTGAATAAATCAGAAAATCTAGGGGGGGGGGTAACATTGATGGCGTAAAGACAGAATACGCCTCCACTTGTACCACTTCGGGTGCGAGTGGGGAGGCTGACACCGGGCCCCACCAGTTAGGAGAGAGAGGGGGGAGAGGAAACAGAGCACGGCAGCGCTCCGCCGGAGCTTACACCGGTGATGAGTCGATCTTGGGCAAAACCAGAGGGATAGAAGTGGAGAGGGGTCACGGCACACCTGCCCGTACCCATGGCTTACCGGGGGATGGCCGGAGTTGCTCTCAACCAAGCTCGCAAGTGGCGGTGGCGGACGGGGCTTGCCAGAGAGGAAGAAGGCGATGACGAGGGGCAACTCCAGGGGCTCAGCTACTTCTAAGCGACACCAGTGGATCCCCAACGACGTGCCTGAGAGGTTGATTGAGCTCGAGGGGCTCTGGAGAGGGTGGTTGGGCTGCAGGTATCGCCGGTGATCTCTGGTCGAGGTCGAAGGCTAGAGGCCTGCCCGACCGGGCTAAGGCTCTTCTACGTAGTCATGGTGGTTGTGTGGTGCGGTGTGTGACTTCGAAGCGGAGGGAGTGGCTCTATATATAGCCGAAGCGAGAGGGGGTAGGTGGCGCCGCCGGAGCTCTCTAGAAGCCGGCGAACAGTGACGAATGGCTCCAGTGCGAGGGGGCAAGGGCTCAGTGCCCAAGCGAAGGCTGTCCACGCTCGCAGACGAGCACATGAAGCAGGGAAGAAGCGGACAAGGGCACGAGCGCACTATGTCTTTTGGCCGCGATGTGCCCATGCTCACTACGGCGTCTCCGGCGTCGGCGAGCACCAGGGAGAGGTCAAGGGTGATGAGTCGGGGATGGTGGCACGGCGCAGCAGTCGTTGGCGAGCTCTGGCTCGAGCACACGCCGAACAGAGGCTGAGGACATGGTCACCGCCCTGGCATGATCAAAATGACGCAGACGTGCGGCCAAACCTTGTGTGGGCTATAGTCCATGCAGTGATAGGTCCAGGGAGGCTGAGGACTCAATGACAGGCCGACCAGAGGTGACTCAACCTTCTTGGCAAGTTTCTGGCCAGAAACTTGGCCGCTACTTTTGGATAGCTTCTAGATGGCCATTAGGGCTGATCTCCTAGGGTTAAGGGTTCCTTAGGAGGGTAAAGAGGCTCAAGAAAAACCAGGGCCAAAGGATCAAGGAAAAATACACCTGTTGTACAAAGTGCATTTTTGGGTCAGAAGAGAAATGATTTTCTGTAGTAAAAATATGACAAAGAGTCATGCAATATTTTTGCTTGGGGGGGGGCCATGGTTCAAAGAATATTCAGGAATTATTTCAGATTTTTGGGAGCAATAAAAATGGGGGTTGCTTTGGAGCACTAGTTTCTGAAATGAGTTTCAGAAGAGAAAATGAATATTTTTCTTTTATGAAAAATATTCATTTGACCATTTTGGGGATTTTTTTTAGAGAAATAAGATTGAATGAGAAGTAGATAGGTCACTTGGGTGAAAGTCAAGGGCATGCCCAAGTGACAAGTCCATTTGAATTGATTCCAAAACCCAAATCCAAGGCAAAGGCAAAAGCAAGTCCGGAAAAAAAGAGAAGGCAAAAATCCAGGCTGTCACAAACCTCCCCCACTTAGGATGAATCTTGTCCTCGAGATTCGGTTGCTTGGGAAAACAATTCTGGGTATGCAGTCCTTCAAAATTCCTCACTTTCCCAGGTTGCCTCTTCCTCGGTGTGATTCTCCCAGTGAACCTTGTAAAACCTTTTCACTTTGCTGCGAGTGACTCTTTCTGGCTCATCCAATATTTTGATTGACTTTTCCTCATACGTCAAATCCATAGCCAGTTCTACCTCTCCCATATCATTCCTTTTCTCCGGTGGCGAGATACATCTCCTTAGCTATGAGACATGAAACACATTGTGTACCTCTGACAGTTCGGGTGGCAATTCCAACTGATAGGAAACTGTTCCGGCTCTGGTCATGACTGGAAACGGACCAATATATCTTGGTGCCAATTTTCCTCGGGTCTGAAACCTCTTAACTCCTTTCATAGGGGTGACTCGGAGATATACGTGTTCTCCGGGTTCGAAGCTGATCTGACGGTGTTTGGAGTCATAATAACTCTTTTGTCGAGATTTGGCCAACTACAGTTTGTCTCGGATTTCCTTGACTTGCTTCTCAACTTCGATCATTAAATCAGTCCCGAAAATACGACTGTCTCCGATTTGAGACCAGTTCAGCGGAGTGCGGCACTTACGGCCATACAGAGCTTCATAGGGTACATCTTTAAGCTGGTCTGGAAACTGTTGTTGTAGGAAAACTCGGCATATGGCAGACAGTCTTCCCACTTGGATCCTTGGGCCAATGCACATGCCCGGAGCATATCTTTGAGTATTTGGTTTACTCACTCAGTTTGTCCATCTGTCTGGGGATGATAAGCCGTGCTGTATTTGAGAGCAGTCCCCAAGGCTTGATGTAGTCGGGACCAAAATGCTGAAGTGAAGAGAGATCCTCTATCCGAAGTGATAGTCTTTGGTACTCCATGCAGACTGCCGATTCGGGACACATACAATTGTGCAAGTTGATCGGCACGGTAGGTGGTCCGGATGGGAAGAAAATGTGCCACCTTCGTTAAGGTGTCCACTGTGACCCATATTGTGTCATTCCCTCAGTGAGTCCTTGGTAAAACCGTCATGAAATCCATGCAGACATCGTCCCATTTCCATTGTGATACGGGTAAGGGCTGAAGGAGTCCGGCGGATTTTTGGTGTTCCGCCTTTACCTTGTTGCATATATCAGAACAAGCCACAAACTAAGCGATGTCGTTCTTCATTCCATTCCACCAGAATACCTGACGAAGGTCTTCGTACATTTTAGTGCCACCTGGGTGAATTGAGTACGGCGATTCATGTGCTTCTGCCAATATCTTCTTCCTCAGACCTTCTTGGCTGGGTACGCAAATCCTTCCTCGAAATCTTAGCATACCTTGTTGATCTTTAGAGAAGTCATGTGTCTATCCCTCTTGCATATGCTTGGCATATAATTGCAATGATCTGTTATCTTCTTGAGCGCTGCGAATTTCTTCTTTGAGGGTAGGAGCAACTTCCAATATGCTGGCAAGACTGGCATGCATGATTACCAAATTGAGCTGAGCGATTTCTTTGTAAAGCTCAGGAGGCAAAGATTCCATTAGAGCATTCAGGTTGGCCAGTTTGCGGCCGAGGGCGTCAGCAACCACATTAGCTTTGCTCGGGTGATAATTTAAACCGAGATCATAATCCTTAACCAACTCGAGCCATCTGCGCCGACGAAGGTTCAAATCGGGTTGAGTGAATATATACTTGAGGCTCTTGTGGTCGGTAAATATCTGGCACCTCTTTCCAATCAGATAGTGTCTCCAAATCTTCAAAGCGTGCACCACCGCGGCCAATTCCAAATCATGAGTGGGATAATTTCCTTCGTGCGGTCGTAATTGTCGGGATGCATAAGCCACAACCTTGCCATCTTGCATAAGTACGCATCCAAGCCCTTTTCTGGAGGCGTCATAGTAGACATCAAAACTGCGGTAGATGTCGGGAAGAGTCAATACTGGTGCTAACATCAGTCTGATTTTTAGCTCATTGAAACTCCATTCGTAGTCCTCAGTCCATTCAAACTTCTTATCCTTCTTTAGGAGCTCTGTCATTGGCTTGGCAATCTTGAAGAATCCTTCAATAAAACGGCGATAATACCCAGCTAGTCCAAGGAAACTCCGAATTTCTGAGACCGTCGTGGGTGCGGACCAATCAAGCACATCTTTCACCTTACTGGGATCTACGGCTATTCCTTTTTATCACATAAGATTCCCTAAAAATCCAACTTGATTGAGCCAAAATTCACATTTACTGAACTTGGCATAAAGCTGATGATCGCGGAGCCTCTGCAAAATTGCTCGGAGGTGGTCCTTGTGTTCGTCTTTGCTTTTTGAGTAAATGAGGATATCATCGATGAACACCACCACAAATTTGTCCAAGAAATCCATAAACACCTTATTCATCATATGCATGAAGAAAGCAGGGGCATTTGTGAGGCCGAATGACATAACGGTATACTCATAAAGACCATACCGAGTGGTGAACGCGGTCCTGGGAATATCTTCCTTCTTGATTTTGAGTTGATGATATCAGGTCCTCAAATCAATTTTAGGGAATACTTTGGCCCTAGTGAGTTCATCAAACAAATCATCAATCCTTGGTAGTAGATACTTATTTTTTATGGTGACGTCATTCAGCTATCGGTAGTCTACGCTCATCCGAAGATTGCCATCCTTTTTATCCATGAATATCGCAGGTGATCCCCATGGTGAAGATCTTGGGGAATGTATCCTTTCTGCAGCATCTCATCTAGCTATTTCTTTAATCCCACCAATTCTAATGAAGGCATCCGATAATATTTCTTGTGTATCGGTGTGGTTCTAGGCACCAAGTCAATTGCAAACTCTAGTTCTCTGTCTGGTGTCATTCTTGGTAATTCCTCAGGAAATACATCGGGATACTCGCTGACCACCGGAATCAATTCCACTTCTTCAGCCACGGCTGTGAAAATCATATCCTTCTTGGGTATGCTTTTGCGGGCATAAAAACTTGCGGTGCGACCCTCCTGATTTGCCATGGTAACTTCTCTAGTCGCACAGTTGATGCATACTTGGTATTGGGTCAACCAATTCATTCCCAGAATAATATCCAATTTGTCATAATTGATGATTATCAGATACGTTGGAAACTTGACTCCCTTGATATCAATTTCCAGATTACGGCAGACCAGATTGCTTCTGAGCAGGGATCCCGGGGATTGTACCAGCATATGTTTTCCCAAAATCAAGCAAGGAAATTTGTTTTGGGCAGCAAAACTCCGTGAAATAAAAGAGTGGAAGCCCCATAGTCAAATAAAATTATGGCAGGTATGTTATTAACAGGAAACATACCAATGACGACTTCGAGGTCCTCTTGGGCTTCATCGGTGGAGATATGATGGATTTGCCCTTGGATGGCACTCGGGACGGAATACGGCTCCATGTAGTTCACTTGCGGACGGAATGGAGCTGTTGGCTTGCCGTTCTTGGGGCACTATCTGGCGTAATATCCGGTTTGCCCACAATTGAAGCAGGAATTGTTGCGCTGATATTCTTCATGTACCGGACTGGTCACGACATTCTTGCCTTGAGTGGTGGTCTTGTTGACATTTTGCTGCCAGTTGGGGTTGTGCTCAATCTGAGTCTGTTTCCAAGTACGAGCCTTTTGCATGTGTTGTGTATCCTTCTTAGGCTCGAATTTGCGCTTGTGGTCATTATTAGCTGGCCTGTTGTTGTGCATGAGCTTGTGTTCCCTTTCTGCAATGAGGGCCTTGTTCACCAGAGTTTGGAAGTCCGGGAAATCAAACATACTGAGAGTGCACCTGAGATGTTGATTCAGTCCCCCAAGAAATCTATCGATCTTCCATTCTTCTGTGGCCACATCATAGAGAGAATAGCGGGCCAAGTGATTGAATTTATTCAGGTACTCGCTAACTGACATGCTTCCTTGAGTGAGGGCGAGGAATTCACGCTGCTTGATTTTCATAATTCTGGAGGGAATATGATACTTGCGGAAATGATCCTTGAATTTAGTCCAAGTAATTTCCTCGTTCGCGGGCCACATGGCCTTAGCATTATCCCACCATATCGCGGCAGCTCCTTCAAGATAATGTGTTGCGAAAGGAACCTTGTCTCCTTCTTTAGTGCGAGCGATTTCTAGTTTCTTCTCAATAGTCCTTAACCAATCATCAGCGTCCAATAGATCAATAACTTGACTGAAACTGGGAGGCTTGGTTCGCTAAAAATCTGACAGCATGGAGTAATGACCATTCTGATGTCCATTCTGCCCAACCATAACTTGCACACTTTTTAGTAGTTCCATCAGATTGTTGTTCCTTCTTTCTTGAAACATTTGCATGATTTGCTCAGTCGAAGGCAGATGTGACGGTGGAGGCGGAGGTGGCTGGTACGGCTCGGGGAAATGTCCTGCCTGCCTTGCGGAGCGATGAACAGGGACATCCTCACAAGCTTGGCTGCTGCTGCGTTCTCGCATCATCCTATTATTTATTTTCCCAGTGCAAAGCAACTGCGATGAGAAATACCCAAAAATGGGAGGAAAGCCAGTGACAAATCCAGAAGAAAACAGCGAAAGAAACCAAGGCGAATAAAAGAGAGTTCCAACATACTTTAACATAGACTCAACATGAAAATAAACATCATGACAGGGTCACTACCCTCATACATGAAACTAAGCATCATAACACGTGCGACTACATCCATACATCATACCCATGATGATGGTGATACTCTAGCGATCTACTGCTTGGATGGCGCTGATGCGGGCTCCTCTCCTGAGCGGACCCAGATCCTGATCTGATAGTAGTGACCTCCGGGTTAAGAGAGACGCGACGGCGCTGCCTCAAGGACTCTCCCTCAGGGGCAGGTGCGGGATGGGATCTAAGCATAGGAGCTGCAGGAGTAGCGACAAGGGAAGCCCACGCAGCAGGAGCACTGCGAGGTGTCACTGCCAGAGGGTTAACGGTACCCTGAGAAGTCACCGGGGTAACAGAGGCTGGAGAAACTCGGGGAGTGAAACTGATAGTAGGGAGAGGGTTCCTATTACGAGCAGCAGCGAGAGCTATCCGGGCGCGGGTTAGCTCCCGAGCTAACTCGTACATCAAGAGATAACTGACAGTGATATAACAGGAAAGGTGGCTAGTAGGACGATCGCACGCCGGATTAATCAAAGGGAAGTTGATATGCCCATTCTCATGCAGAGATGGGTAGTAAAAGAAACCTGGGTGGGTGTGCATGCGAACCTTGTTGTAGTGCAAGTCTACAAGAGCTTTGATTGCAGCAAACTGGACCGCCTGAGATGGCGTAGAAGCGAGACCACCCTTGGAAGAACGAGTGTAAGCACCGGAAGGGGAACTGTGGTGTAGAGTGACCTCAGCATAATACTCATACAATGAACTGGCCAGATGCTCCCGATACACCTGATACACTGGATTAGCACCCTCTGGGTAGAGTCATCGCCACACATTCTGAAGCAGGTGCAGCGATGTGTACGGAGCTGGCTCAGGATGGTACAAGATTGGAACTGGATCCATCTACACTCACAACCATCATACAGTTAGTAATAACAACAGATAAACATGCATGCAATGCAGCAACCAATTTCTATGACTACCCGCACTCAGATGAAACTATCTACCGTTCCACTAACGCACTAACATTCTAGCGTGTCCTACAATTAGCACAGCTCTGATACCAAGCATTGTGGCACCCCGGCTCAGAGCAACCGGTTTACCTTGCATTGCCAGCCCAAAGATCAAGTCTTCTGGTAACACACAACAACATGGTACAGAAACAACCACTTTATTGATGCTAGCGGATTACACAGGTCTGATATTACATCGAGATAAGAGGCCAAGCTGCACACACGATGCGGCTGAACAGTATGTACATTATTTAATGAACATGAAGGGGCCTCGATCACACGAACTACGTGGCAGTGGAAGAACGACGAAGTGGAACTCCATAGCACAGGGACACCGACGTGGACATGGCCTAGACGCGGGAAGCTCTCTGATGCGAAACAACTTGCCTGAAAGTTGGCATGACATGCCAGGTCAGTACATTGAATGTACTTGCAAGCTCACAACAAACATAAGCACAATGACAAACAATATCATGACAATTATTCAGGTTAATGCAATGCAAGTAATGCTACTAATGCGGTGAAACCAACATGTGCACCGAGTCCCACGGACTCGCTTACTAGACGGGTTACCTTGTAACCAAATGGTGATCGTACCCGGATCACAACTGAAACTAATCACTCATGATCTCCAGAATCTTCACGAAGTCAGTGCCAACAACAGTTATTTAGTGTGCAAGATTAATTATGAAAGTTGATCCATGGTGTGACTTACTCCCAAGTTGACATGGCTATCGATAGGTTGAATACACTCTGCAGAGGTAGCACACTTTACCCACACCACGGAACCCATGGCCTCGCATTCCCATTCGGGTGGACCAAAGGCATTCTGACTAAACCCTACCTTTGCCATGACACTCTCCCGACCACTCCGACCAACTCCCTCCCAGGGCTAAGTCATGGGTGGCCCCGTGCCTACCAAAGGCACCAACGGCCACCGTCGTGGCAAAACGGTCCCAAACAGGGACAAGGTACCATAGAAACAAATGAGAACACAAGGTTATGTCTGCTTACCCGGCCAGGGTCCCGCACGCCCATAACCTTCCCTCGTTGGAGGCACCGGTGAGAGGCACAACAAAGGACCAAATCAAGACCCCCCACAAGGTAAATGTGGTTGCACTGAGAAAAACCCAATTCAGTGGCACCACGACTTGATCAACATTATATTCAAGTTGGACTATTAACAGGTTTAACTTGAAAACAAAAATTGATCTACCAAGTCATACGATGCCATGATCATGCAACTAATCGACATGCAAAGCATGCAACTCCCATGTACGGATCAAACTTATCAACATAACTTTCTTGCACTACTCATGATTCAACTTTACTGGTTCTACCTCATTTCTATTATCATGCAATATTTTGATTAACTCATAATTTATAAGAAAATGTCACTTAACAAAAAGAACTATCAATATTTATCATAGCAATATAACTAAGGCCAAATTTTATTCTACTAGACCAAACTAGTCCATGCATTCAACCAGTAACTTAAACAAACATTTCAAGCATGACAAAGTAACTAGCAAGCAACCATATTTATTTAACAAATTTTTAAATGCATATAAGAACTCATATTTAAGTAGAAAATCATAGAACCGTTGATGTGCTATGCGCCAGCTGTCCAAAAATATCTACCCACCTAACAGTCATATCATTGAAGGGCATTCATGTCTTATCATGTAGGGCTGCTCCCTGGGCTATAAATAGCCGCCCCCTACAACCACTAGCTGGTTGGCTGCTCCGAGAGAAACTGACACTTGTCATTTGAGAGCATCCCATCCTCCGAGGACTTTGAGTGAAAATCATCAAGTGAGGAAAACCCAAACCCAAACACCTGCAAACCCAAAGTGATTGAGCATCACTGAAGAGATTGATCCTGCGTGGATCCGACGCTTGTTACCTTTGAAGACTGTGCATTTTCAAGACGGTTAGGCGTCATGGTCTAGAGCATCCAAGAGGAAATTGTGGATCGCCGAGTGACCAAGTCTGTGAAGGTTTGGAAGTCACCTGAAGACTTAGCACGAGTAATTGGGCGAGGTTTGTGTGACCTTAGCTCAAGGGAAATACAGTGAGGATTGAGTGTCTTGAGCTGCGTGTTCAGGATTAGGTGTCCTGGACTGTGTGTCCTCGGGTTTAAATACCTAGCCGCCCTAACCAGACGTACAACTGTCACAGCAGTTGGAACTGGTCTACCAAATCATTGTCTTCACTGAGCTAACTGGTTCCATTTCCTCAACCCTTCCATTTCCTCATTTCTGTTTTGTGTGCTTGTTCATATCTATTTGAATACTTTGACTAAAGACTTTCTCTATTTCCTCAGCTCAATTTCTTCAGTCTGTTTGTCTTCTTCCTGTTTATCCTGTGTTTACGCTTTCTATACTCTGTGCTTGTTTTCATTTCGTCATGAAGACCATGCTCATGTTCTGTTATGTTTACTTCTGAGTACTTATTCCGCTGCAAGTAGTTCTTCACTCAGGAATTTCCTCATCCTGAAATTCCTCAGTGAAGAATTCATAAAAATCGCCTATTCACCCCCCCCTCTAGTCAATATAACGCACTTTCAATTGGTATCAGAGCAAGGTACTCCCTTGTTCTATGTGATTTTAGTTTAACCGCCTGGAGTTTTAGTTATGTCGACCGCATGTATGATCAAGGTTCCTGCTAGGTGTCCTACCTTCGATGGGACAGACTACCCCTACTGGAAGAATAAGATGCGCATGGATCTCGAGACAATTGATAACGATCTCTGGTACATTGTGGAGAATGGTGTTCCCTCTGTCACTCCCACCATCAACGCTGTTGATGTGAAGAGATTCAAGCAACTCGACTCTCAAGCGAAGAATATTATATGTGGCCATCTGAGCAAAGGGTAGTATGGCAGAGTGAGTGCTTTGGAGATAGCTAAGCTTATCTGGGACAGGCTGTCCAAGGTTAATGAGGGAGTCTCAACACATCATGACTCTCGAGTTGACATTCTTCGAAATCTCTTCAACCGCTTCAAAAGACTCGACAATGAAAATGTTCAGCAAACCTTCGATCGCCTCACTGACATCTCAAATGAGCTTCAAGCACCTTGTGCCACTGATATCACCGACCATGAGGTGGTGAAGAAATTGTTGAGATCGCTTGATTCCTCATTTGATACCTTGGCATTGATGATACAAGAACGTGGAGACTATAAGTCACTTGATCCTGCTGGTATCCTCGAGAGACTAAACACTCATGAGTTCCAGCTTGCTGAGAAGAGAGATCTCTATGGACCAAGCTATGGTAGATCACAAGCTCTGAAGGCCAAGGCAGTGTCTAAATCTGAAGGTGAAGATTCTGACAGCAACCTTGGTGACCCTGAAGAACTTAGCCAGGAGCTAGCTATGCTCGTGAGGAAGTTCCAAAAGTTCTCAAGATGTGGTCGCTTTGGTAAATCCTCAAGAGGTGGTGACTTGAGAACAGATTCCTCATCCCATGATTACAAGAAGAGACTCTGCCACAAATGCAAGAAGCCTGGACATTACATTCAAGATTGTCCTCAGTGGGAAAAGGGATCAAAGAAGAAGAAGTACAAGGATTACAGTTCTGATGATTCAAAGAAGAAGAAGAAATCTTCAAAGTCCTCACCATCAAAACCTTCAAGGTCCTCATCTCACAAGAAGAGCAGCTCCAAGAAGGCTCGTGTGTTCATTGGCAAGGAAATGGACTCTGAGGCTGAATCTGAGGAAAATGAGGAAGAGAAGGAATCGGAGGAGTCAGACTCTGGTGTGGCGAGCCTAGCCCTCGCTACCGCATTCGTCAGCAAGTCCATATTCAACTCTAAAGAAAAGGACCTCCCCAACACTACTGATGACGGCGATGAGGACTACGCTCCCACCTATTGCTTCATGGCAAAAGGCTCAAAGGTACTCAAACATCCCTCCTCTGAACCTGGTGAGGATGAATCTGATGAAAACCTCAAACCCAGCTATTCTAAACTTGCTAAGATTGCTTTGGAACTACAAAAGGCTCTTGAAAAGGTTCAAAACATGCTAGATAAAAGCGATGATATGTTGGGCGAGGAAATGAATCGCACTAAAATTTTGACTGAAAATCTTTAGAGACTTCATTCCAAGTTTGACAATCTTCAAGGTCATCATAACACTCTCCTATCTGATCATGAGAAGCTTTCTTATGAATTTCTTCAAAGAAAGTAAGATCTTGAGCAGTTAAGAGTGAGTTATGAAGATCTTCAGAAGGAGCATGATTCATTACTTGCTCAACAGATCAGCACTACTCAGGATGAATTTTTTCCTCCATGTTTGAAGTGCATTGAACATGAAACTGCTAATTCTTCACCTGAATGCTCAAATACTTCCATTGCTGCAAAGACTTCAACTGTCTCTGCTATCACTAATTCCTTATCTGAGGACATTGCTAGTATCACTGATAATGCATGGCTGAAGGAATTGTATATGACAGGCATGTACAAAAGCCTCAAAGGGCACCAGGCTCTTTGTGACGTGCTTAAAAAGCAGATCCTCAACAGGAACCCTAGGAAATAGGGTATTGCCTTTGAGAGGAAACTCAATGCTGATGGGACCTACTGGAAACCTGAGCAGTTCCCAAAACCTCATGGGTTGCTGCAAAGGGACCTTCAGTGGATCCATCTACTTTATCTGGCTTTACATGTGAATCTTCATATTCTTCTGATAAGTCATTTGACTCCAATTATAAACTGTTCAGAACACAGAATGGTGAAGTATTTGCTAGACATGTTGGCACTAACTGCAGGAACGGTTCCTCCTATGAAGAAAATCTGGGTTCCCAAAAGGTGCCTTGAAAATCTTCAGGTGAATGTCATCATGACACCACCTGTGAAGAACAGGAACCCCAAATCAAATTCTTCATATGGACCAAATTCTTCATATGGATCCAAGTCCTCATATGGACCAAACTTCTCACATCGATCAAATTCCTCAAAAGGATCAAAGTCCTCATATGAGCATCATCATGCTAACCCGTCTGTTTCGTAGGGAAGAACTAAGGATTATGGATATGTGCATTATTCTTCAAATCATTATGTTCATAAGTCCTCAAAGAATTTCTCTGCTTACTCTTATACTTACCCTAACCCCTCTTATGTGAAACGAAGTGGATTGGCATCTATGCCATCTTTGTCTTATGGAGCTCGCAGAATGATGAACTCTTTGCCACCCCTTCAGATGTGGGTGGTGAAGAAAAAGAACTAACCTCTTATGCAGGGTCAGGTCTCCAGATGAACTTAATCGTCTGAAGAATTTGCTGGAGACCTGAATGTGCTTGAAAGGACGCAAGCTAATCATGAAGAAATGAGTTTTCATTTCTCATGTCCTCATACTGCTTTACCGGTTTTATTACTTGATGAACTTGATCTAATGAAATTCATACCATATTCTTCACTGATGAAGTATATGAGTTCGTAAGCTGCACTAATTCATCTATAGGATGATCAACCCAAAGCCACTGAGTGGGTCCTCGATAGTGGATGTACAAATCACATGACTGGTGACAGGAGCTTATTGATGGACACTGCTTTATCTCCATCACATCTGAAGCATATCACCTACGCCGACAAAGGCAAAAGCAAGTTATTGGGTCTAGGTAAGGTTGCAATCTCATAGGATCGACACATGGACAAAGTCATGCTTGTCGAGTCCTTAGGGTTCAACCTCATGTCTGTTTCAATGCTTTGTGATCTTGATATGGTCGTTGTCTTTGGCAAGTATCGTTGTGTTGTGATCATGGAAGCTGACAATTCCAAAGTCTTTGAAGGCTTTAGGAGAGGAGATTTGTATATTGTTGATTTCTCTACACGACCACAACCTGCTACATGTCTACTTGCAAAAGCTTCAGAAGGCTGGCTATGGCATCGTCGACTTGGTCATGCTGGCATGAGCAATTGGCACACGCTCGCGAAGAAGAAGCATGTCATTGGCATTGAAAATGTCAAAATCCTCAAGGATCACTTGTGCGGAGCCTGTGAAGCTAGAAAGATGACCAAGGCCAAGCATCCAGCAAAGACTATCATGACTACTTCTCGACCATTGGAATTACTTCACATGGATATCTTTGGCCCTACTCACTATGCCACATTTACTAATGCTGCATCTTTATATGGCTTTGTCATTGTTGATGATTACTCTCGATATACATGGGTCCATATCATCACTTACAAAACTGAAGTGCAGGAAGTCTTCAAACGATTTTCATCGAGGGCTTCAACCAACTTTGGTGTGAAGATCAAGCACATCAGAAGTGGTAATGGAACTGAGTTCAAGAACACTGGTCTTGATGACTATCTTGATGAACTTGGTATTACTCATGAGTTATCTGCTCCTTATACTCCTCAGCAAAATGGCATCATGGAGCGCAAGAACAGGACTCTTGTTGAGATGGCCCGCACTATGCTTGATGAGTACAAGACGCCTCCTTGCTTTTGGCCTGAGGCAATCGATACTGCGTGCCACATCATCAACATCGTATATCTTCACAAATTCTTCAAGAAGACCGCATATGAACTCCTCACTGACAAGAAACCCAATGTGAGTTATTTCAAAGTCTTCGGTGCTAAATGTTGGATTAGAGATCCTCAACACAATTCTAAATTTGCACCGAAAGCACATGAAGGTTTTATGCTCAGTTATGGTAAGGACTCACACACCTAAAGAGTCTTCAACACCTGTCATCACAAGGTTGTTGAAACTGTAGATGTGCGGTTCGATCAAACTAATGGCTCGCAAAGAGAGCACCTACCTCGTGTGACAGATGAAATACCTCCTGAGGAATCTATTAAGTTCAAGGCTACAGAGGATGTCATTCCTACTGAAGAATCTGATGAAGAAGTTATTCCAGAACATGAAGAACGTCATGTTGATGCACCTGAGGAAAATGATGCTAAAGAAAATGCTGATCGAATTCCTCAATGACAACCCGCTCATCCTCGCATCGCAAATGAAGTGCAAATTGAGAAAATCATCAGCGACATCAACATTCCAGGTCCTCTCACACGCTCAAGAGCTTCACATTTATCTAACTTTTGTGGGCACTTTCCTTTCGTCTCTATCACAGAGCCCACTAAGGTAGATGAAGCATTTCTGGAGCCTGAGTGGATTCAAGCTATGTAAGAGGAATTACATCAATTCAAGCTCAACAACGTCAGGGAACTGGTCGAACGTCCAGATCCTCGTAAGCACAATATCATCGGCACAAAGTGGATCTACTGCAACAAGCAAGATGAAAATGGCCTTGTGGTGAGGAATAAGGCATGGCTTGTAGCTCAAGGCTACACACAGGTTGAAGGAATTGATTTCGATGAAACTTTTGCACATGTTGCTAGACTTGAGGCTATTCACATATTACTTGCTTATGCTAACCATCATGATATCACTTTGTATCAAATGGATGTGAAAAGTGCATTCCTCAATGGTAAGCTGGAGGAAGAAGTATATGTTTCTCAACCCCCAGGTTTTGAAGATCCAAAGCATCCTGACAAAGTCTTCAGACTGAATAAGGCCCTCTATGGCCTCAAGCAGGCCCCACGTGTGTGGTATGATACCTTGAAGGAATTCCTCCTGAAGAAAGGCTTCAAACACGGTTCACTTGACCCAACTCTTTTCACTAAATCTTATGATGGTGAATTGTTTGTGTGCCAAATATATGTTGATGATATTATCTTTGGTTGTACTGACCAACGTTATACTGATGAATTTGGTTATATGATGAGGGAGGAATATGAAATTTCTATGATGGGATAATTGAAATTCTTCTTAGGTCTTCAAATTCGTCAACAGCGCAACGGCATATTCATATCTCAGGATAAATACCTCAAGGATGTACTGAGGAAATTCGGCATGCAAGATTGCAAAGGAGTTAAAATCCCTACGCCCACAAATGGTCATCTATGCATTGATGAAAATGGTATTGACTTTGATCAAAAGGTATACCGCTCCATGATTGGTTCTTTATTGTACTTATGTGCATCTAGGCAAGATATTATGCTTAGTGTTTGCATGTGTGCCCGATTTCAAGCTACACCGAAGGAATCACACCATAAGGCTATGAAGCATATTCTTCGATATCTAGCTCACACACCAGCACTTGGATTGTGGTACCCCAAGGGCTCAGCTTTTCATCTCATTGGATTTTCAGACTCTGACTATGCTGGTGATCGTGTGGACCGCAAGTCAACATCTGGCACATGCCATTTCCTCGGATGATCTTTGGTCTGTTGGTCCTCGAAGAAACAGAACTGTGTATCACTGTCTACTACCGAAGTTGAGTACATTGCTGCTGGTTCTTGCTGTGCTCAACTACTATGGATGAAGCAAACACTCAAGGACTACGGCGTCAATGTGAAGAATGTGCCACTCTACTGTGACAATGAGAGTGCCATCAAGATTTCTCATAACCTAGTTCATCACTCGAAGACAAAGCACATTCAGATTCGTCATCATTTTCTTCGTGATCATGTGTTGAAGGGCGACATCTCTATTGAGCATGTGAAGACTGAAGAATAGCTAGCCGATATCTTCACTAAGCCCTTGGATGAAAAGAGATTTAGCAAGTTGCGGTGTGAGCTAAATATCCTAGAATCTTCGAATGTTCTTTGAAAAGGACACTCATCCTAACACTTATGCAAAATTGATGACTTAGATGTGCAACACATGAAGAAACGTTTTTCTTCAAATCAATGAAGAATAACACTCTAAGTGTGAAGAAATTAACGAAGAATTTGATTCTCAGAACCCTACGACAATTGTACACGGTGTCTGAAATCATCATTCTTATATGGTGGGTCATGCCACCACCAAATGTTGAAAATCTTCAATTGAGTTTTTCCTCAGTTCTTTGAAATTCCTCAGTTGGTTTTCAACTTGCATTGTCTTCACCTTTTCTGTCGTTTTTCTTCTTTGGCTATATATATATATGTGTGTGTGTGTGTGTGTGTGTCCTCTAGAGCATTCACTTGTTGCTATTTCTTCAAGTTGCTTGTTCTGCTAACTGAATGTGATTGGACCCAAAGCAAGATGATCAACCCAAAGCCACTGAGTGGGTCCTCGATAGTGGATGTACAAATCACATGACTGGTGACAGGAGCTTATTGATGGACACTGCTTTATCTCCATCACATCTAAAGCACATCACCTACGCTGACAAAGGCAAAAGCAAGGTATTGGGTCTAGGTAAGGTTGCAATCTCAAAGGATCGACACATGGACAAAGTCATGCTTGTTGAGTCCTTAGGGTTCAACCTCATGTCTGTCTCAATGCTTTGTGATCTTGATATGGTGGTTGTCTTTGGCAAGTATCGTTGTGTTGTGATCATGGAAGCTGACAATTCCAAAGTCTTCGAAGGCTTTAGGAGAGGAGATTTGTATATTGTTGATTTCTCTACACGACCACAACCTGCTACATGTCTACTTGCAAAAGCTTCAGAAGGCTGGCTATGGCATCGATGACTTGGTCATGCTGGCATGAGGAATCTGTACACGCTCGCGAAGAAGAAGCATGTCATTGGCATTGAAAATGTCAAATTCCTCAAGGATCACTTATGCGGAGCCTGTGAAGCTGGAAAGATGACCAGGGCCAAGCATCCAGCAAAGACTATCATGACTACTACTCGACCATTTGAATTACTTCACATGGATCTCTTTGGCCCTACCCACTATGCCACATTTACCAATGCTGCATCCTTATATGGCTTTGTCATTGTTGATGACTACTCTCGATATACATGGTTCCATATTATCACTTACAAAACTGAAGTGCAGGAAGTCTTCAAACGGTTTTCCCCGAGGGCTTCAACCAACTTTGGTGTGAAGATCAAGCACATCAGGAGTGATAATGGAACTGAGTTCAAGAACACTGGCCTTGATGACTATCTTGATGAACTTGGTATTACTCCTGAGCTATTTGCTCCCTATACTCCTCAGCAAAATGGCGTCGTGGAGCGCAAGAACAGGACTCTTGTTGAGATGGCCCGCACTATGCTTGATGAGTAAAAGACGCCTCCTCGCTTCTAGCCTGAGGAAATTGATACTGTGTGCCACATCATCAACAGAGTATATCTTCACAAATTCTTCAAGAAGACTGCCTATGAACTCCTCACTGACAAGAAACCCAATGTGAGTTATTTCAAAGTCTTTGGTGCTAAATGTTGTATTAGAGATCCTCATCACAGTTCTAAATTTGCACCGAAAGCACATGAAGGTTTTATGCTCGGTTATGGTATGGACTCGCACACCTACAGAGTCTTCAACACCTGTCATCACAAGGTTGTTGAAACTGTAGATGTGCGGTTCGATGAGACTAATGGCTCGCAAAGAGAGCACCTACCTCCTGTGACAGATGAAATACCTCCTGAGGAATCTATTAAGCTCAAGGCTACAGAGGATGTCATTCCTACTGAAGAATCTGCTGAAGAAGTTATTCCAGAGCATGAAGAACGTCATGCTGGTGCACCTGAGGAAAATGGTGCTGAAGAATATGCTGATCAAATTCCTCAACATCAACCCGCTCATCCTCGCGTCGCAAATGAAGTGCAAATTGAGAAAATCATCAGCGACATCAACATTCTAGGTCCTCTCACACGCTCAAGTGCTTCACATTTATCTAACTTTTGTGGGAACTTTGCTTTCGTCTCTATCACAGAGCCCACTAAGGTAGCTGAAGCATTTCTGGAGCCTGAGTTGATTCAGGCCATGCAAGAAGAATTACATCAGTTCGAGCTCAACAACGTCTGGGAACAGGTCAAACATCCAGATCAATGCAAGCACAATATCATTGGCGCAAAGTGGATCTACCGCAACAAGCAATATGAAAATGGCCTAGTGGTGAGGAATAAAGCACGGCTTGTAGCTCAAGGCTACACATAGGTTGAAGGAATTGACTTCGATGAAACTTTTGCACCTGTTGCTAGACTTGAGGCTATTCGCATATTACTTGCTTATGCTAACCATCATGATATCACTTTATATCAAATGGATGTGAAAAGTGCAATCCTCAATGGTAAGCTTGAGGAAGAAGTATATGTTGCTCAACCCCCAGGTTTTGAAGATCCAAAGCATCCTGACAAAGTCTTCAGACTCAATAAGGCCCTCTATGGCCTCAAGCAGGCCCCACGGGTGTGGTATGATACTTTGAAGGAATTCCTCATGAAGAAAGGCTTCAAACCCGGTTCACTCGACCCTACTCTTTTCACTAAATCTTATGATGGTGAACTATTTGTGTGCCAAATATATGTTGATGATATTATCTTTGGATGTACTGACCAACATTATAGTGATGAATTTGCCTATATGATGAGTGAAGAATATCAAATGTCTATGATGGGAGAATTGAAATTCTTCTTAGGTCTTGAAATTCGTCAACAACGCAATGGCATATTCATATCTCAGGAGAAATACCTCAAGGATGTACTGAGGAAATTCGGCATGCAAGATTGCAAAGGCGTCAAAATTCCTATGCCCACAAATGGCCATCTATGCACTGATCAAAATGGTATTGACTTCAATCAAAAGATATACCGCTCCATGATTGGTTCTTTATTGTACTTATGTGCATCTAGGCCAGATATAATGCTTAGTGTTTGCATGTGTGCCCAATTTCAAGCTACACCGAAGGAATCATACCATAAGGCTGTGAAACATATTCTTCGATATCTAGCTCACACACCAACACTTGGATTATGGTACCCCATGGGCTCGGCTTTTGATTTCATTGGATATTCTGACTCTGACTGTGCTGGTGATCGTGTGGATCGCAAGTCAACATCTGGTACATGTCATTTCCTCAGACGATCTTTGGTCTGTTGGTCCTCGAAGAAACAGAACTGCGTATCACTGTCTACTACTGAAGCTGAGTACGTTGCTGCTGGTTCTTGCTGTGCTAAATTGCTGTGGATGAAGCAAACTCTCAAGGACTACAGCGTCAACATGAAGAATGTGCCTCTCTTCTGTGACAATGAGAGTGCCATCAAGATTGCTCACAACCCAGTTCAGCACTCGAAGACAAAGCACATTCAGATTCGTCATCATTTTCTTCGTGATCATGTGATGAAGGGCAACATTACTATTGAGCATGTGAAGACTAAAGAATAGCTAGCTGATATCTTCACAAAGCCCTTGGATGAGAAGAGATTTAGCAAGTTGCGGTGTGAGCTAAATATCTTTGAATCTTTGAATGTTCTTTGAAAAGGACACTCATCCTAACACTTATGCAAAATTGATGACTTAGATGTGCAACACATGAAGAAACTTTTTTCTTCAAATCAATGAAGACTAACACTCTAAGTGTGAAGAAATTAACAAAGAATTTGATTCTCAGAACCCTACGACAATTGTACGCGGTGTCTGAAATCATCATTCTTATACGGTGGGTCATGCCACCACAAAATGTTGAAAATCTTCATTTGAGCTTTTCCTCAGTTCTTTAAATTCCTCAGTTGTTTTCAACTTTGCATTGTCTTCACTGTTTCCGACGTTTTTCTTCGTTGGCTATATATATATGAGTTTATGTCCTCTGCAGCATTCACTTATGGCTAATTCTTCATGTTGTTTTTTCTGCTAAGTGAATGTGATCGGACCCTACCCCCTCTATGCTAAACTCAACCCATTCTATTCACAACTTCTTCATGTGCGTTCTATTTGAAACTCGTTCAAAATCTTCACTATGTCCTTGTCACCTGAAGAAATTGCGAACGGAACTTTAAAACCTATCTTATCTAAATTTTCGGCTTTGCCGCTCAAACCGTTCCACATCGTACGACAACACTTATCCATTCACCCACGATCTCACACGATCTCCACTTCTCAGTACGTGGGTGACACATGTCAAGCGAATGAGAAGGGTCAGGGGCACGTTCATCCAAATTCTTCGGGCGAACAGTTTTTCACCGTGGCTATAAATACCCCCTCCCCTTCCTCACTTCCTTTACTCCGCTCGACCTCTCTCCAGCTCGATCTTCTCAAACCCTAGCACCGCTGCTACTTCATCATCGCCGGTGAGGAAGAGCTTCACTGCCTCAACCTCGTCGCCATCGTACTCGCGCCGGCCGTGGATTTCTTCACTCTGCTGCCGCCGTATCTGTCTTCCTCTGCCGAGTTAGGGCGCGGAAGATATACACTGACGAACTTCACATCTCCACTTCCCAGTTCGTCGTGTTCTTCATACAAGGTAACTAAAAGTTACTTTTACTGCCCTCTTTGATTCAAATGATTTCTACAAAATCGTCAAAGGTGTTTTTCTTCATATCTTCACACACTAAAACACCTCACATGTCATCTGTTCTTGATTCGTTTCTCTAAGCTATGTTTTCTTCAAGATTCCTCAAATGTGTGGATTTTCGATCTATACATCTCTGGAACCTAAGACAAAGAACGCTTAGTGACATTCTTCAAGACTCATCTGGTCAAATTTCTCAAACTTGTTCTTTTTGAAAAACCTCTAAGAACGCATATGACCTCTCCAAATTCCTCGCAACTATACTCTGTTCACAGGTACTCATGTCAGCTGCTGAATCACTAGGTTCTCATCAACTTAACTCATTTGCAGTGTTACTCGAAGAAAAGTTGCATACATCTTCAGAGAATTCCATTGTTCAAATTCCTCAACTGAAGAAAATGGCTGACGGTAAGAAGCCACAGAAAGGAGGAAAGAGGCCTGAGGTCAACACTGCCTTTGAAATCCCTGAGGACATCTATGTTGGGTACTGCACACCCCCTGAGGAAGATAAAAATCAGTGCAAGGTGCGCATTCAAAAGATTGAGAGGGGATGGGAAAGAGAGTGGAGGGAGTACATATATGTTACTCCAAAATACATGAAGAAATTCGCTCTAAATCCTCCATGCCCAAGACCTCCGTTGGCACCTGGCCAAGAAGAAGATCCCACCAGCCTCAAGCACGGTGAGGATTATCCTGATGAATGGGCCAAGCGCCAGGCCAAGTTGGCTAGACAAGCAAGAGAAGCAGTGAGGAAATTCAACGAAGACTCTGCTGCTGCCACTGCTGAGGCCTCTGCAAGCAAGCCAAAGAAGGCCATGCCAAAGAAGCCTGCTCACAAGCTAAGTGCTTCTCCCTCAAGAAGCCTGCTCACAAGCCAGGTTTGTGAAATTGACTGAAAAGTTCACTTCCACTGTTGCAGCCCCAACATAACCGGAAATTCCTTAAGCTAAAGCATCTGCTCAGCCGACTGAAGAAAATGACAGCACCGCTGTTGACAATCAGGCTGCTGAAGAAAATGCTAATTCCAGGGCTGATGACTGCATACCAGCTGCTGAAGAAATTGCCAGGGCATCCACTAGTGGTGCGTCTGAAGAAAATGAAGAAGTCAGGACAACTGCATCAGTTGTGCCTGAAGAAACTCAACCAAATTCCTCTGCTCCTCCTGCACCTACCCCAACTCCGATCCTTCCATCTGCATCAGATGTGAAGAAGACTAAGGCTGCACAGCTTGCAGCAGTGAAGAAAAGGAAGGCATCAACTGCATCAGATTCTTCAGCTCCAAAGAAGATGAAGCCACTGACAAGCTCGTTTGCAAACCCAATTGATGTGATTCCTATCTCAACCATGCCATCAAAGGACCTTGTTCCTTTTGATGAAGGATATGTGATTCCAAGTGAATCCGATGAAGAGAATCCCTCTGCTACTTCGTCAGGGCAGATGGATGAAGAAATTGAAGTGGATACAATCCCTTCAACACCAGTTGTCTCCGCGCCTATGCCTCAGTTTACTGCTGAAGAGGCCGGCGTTGAAGAAATGGAAGATGAAGATGTGGACATTGGCTATACCACACCCATGCTAAGTGATGACTTTTGGGAAAGTCAGCACCCAACTCTCCACTCTTCACACCATTGCAACAAATTCCTCAGTTCCCAGTAACTACTGTACAAATGGGATCTGATGAACCACATGCCACACCGTCTGTCCATGAAGAAATTCCAGCCACTAGTGCTGAAGATCATGTAAATGAAGAATTGAAGTCCCAGGCTGCCACTGAAGAAGCGCCTGAAATTCCTCAGCCTGTGGAACCTGAGATCGAGATCCCGGAGGTTGTGATGCAATTGACTGACACTCCTCACCCTAAGCCAAAGGATCCATTCTCAAAGAAGTAGAAATTCAAGTCTGATGATTTCTTCGGCGAGCACGTGTTCTTCACTGACTACAACCCTTATGATTCTGCTCGTTTTAGAAGGAAGCGCTTCTGGACTGCCAGCCAGGCCAACTTCTATTCTTCACTGCTTTTCAACAAGGACAAAATCTTCTACCATGAACATATTCCTCATGTGGACATGGAATCACTACCCTGTTTTACTCATGTGCTCAGTGTGCTTCATGATGCAGGCCTCCTCAACTTTTGCACTGACATTGTTGATTGGAATGAAGAGCTCATTCTTCAGTTCTACGATACACTGCATATCATAGGTGATCCTGAAGATATCAGCACCTGGGTCTTGGACTGGATGACCGATAATACTCACTATAAGGCACCGGCCTCTGAATTGCTCCACGCCCTGCCCATCAATCCACCCAGTGAAGGAGCTCGCTGCCTGTACCAAGAACCTGAACTCACTGCTCATTACATGCAAGTGTTAATGAAGCCTCTGAAGCCCAGTCAAGCCCCAAGGAACAAATTCCTCGTAAAGGATTTACTCTATGTGCCCAGAATTGTCTATCGCATTCTGACGAGGACAATGAGTCCCATCAAAGGCCACGACTCATCTGATGAGAAAATAGTTGGCATCATGAAGAATCTGCTATTCAACACAATTCATAGCATTCCTATCAACTATCACGATTTCTTCATGAGGACTCTGGCAAATGCTGCACTCTCTCCGTTTGAGCTGAAGCCTTATGCACCTTGGATTATGAGATTCCTCAGGACAAGGTCTTCACTCAACTTCAAGGCTGATTTTCAGAATCACCTCAGCTACTTGCCCCCGATTGAAGTCCTCAAGCAGACTTTTACTTCAACTAATGAAAAAGGCAAGGCTCATGTTGTCATTGATGAAGGTATTCGTCCATTGGATGGTCAGTTTCGCAAAGCTGCATCTTATTCCACCAATGATGACTCTGCCACTCATGATTCTGCTGCCCATGCCTCCAAGCCAAATCCTCAAGCCACTGCTCCCCGTGTGATGACTGACCGTGAGCTTCTGCTTAGTCTTCACTAGAAGGTGGATCGAAACCATAAATGGGTTAAGCGTCAGTTTGGTTCATTTCTTCACAACATGACCGCTACACACAATGCAATGAAGAAAAACCACTACTACCTCCATGAGGTTTTCGGTCGCACCAGGGCTATTCTGACCCATGTCTATAGTGAAGAAGATCTGAAGAAAATGGGTCTCAAGGAAGATTTTGACTGGTCTGCACCTCCACCGAAGAAATTCAAGAAGGTCAAGGTCCCTTCCTTGGTGGCCAGCTCTTATTCTTCATCGCGCGGCACCGATGACCATGAAGACTTGGACGACACTGCGGCAAGCCCTACATCAACAAACGACCCCAACAACGCTGGCGCTCCTTCGTCAACTTGATATTCTTCAGGGGCGTTAGTCCTCATTTTCGATCCTTTTGGTCATTTGATGACAAAGGTGGAGAAATTTGAGTTAGTCTTCAAGCGGGTCTATCTTATATGGGCGCTTTTTTGCTAAGTTACAACTCTCGTTCTTCTGAAACTTTATTGGATCGAGTTGTAAACTTAAACCCGATGGTGCTGTGATACTTTTGATGCATTTTTCTGCATGCTTATTCCTCATATATGTTAATGCACGCATACTGAATTACTCAGTCACCATATTTCATCATGCATTTCAAATTCTTCATATTATGTCAAATGCATGTATGAATTACAAGATATAGGGGGAGATCTCCATGATTCTATTCTTCAAAGTGTGTAATGCTTCAAAAGCAAATTCCTCACTATGCACATCTTCAGGGGGAGTTCATCTATATCTTGCAATCAAATTCCTCAATATCAGTATTTACACTTCATATGTTTATCCCCGTTGAAAACTTAACCTATATTGTCATCAATCACCAAAAAGGGGGAGATTGTAAGTGCATCTAGTGCCCCTTAGTGATTTTGGTGTATTGAAGACTTATAGGTTAATGGACTAATGTGTTTATGAGTGTACACAGGTCTATAAGACTATGAGGAGTTTGATATTTACAGAGAAAGTCGACCCCTAAAAATGAAGTTCTTCGACTAAAGACTTTGGATTTCTGAAGACTTTCTGAAGACTTTGACAGTGAAGAAATTGGTGTGACCTTGAAGACTTGGTATTCACTTGAGGAACATGAAGCGTGAAGACTTTTGTTTCCGTAGTTTCATTTTCTCTTTCTTGGGTCATAGGAAAGACCGTACTGTTAAAGGGGGTCGAGGAAATACTAAGGAAAAATTTCCATGTGATGCTCAACTCAAAATCCTACACCTACCAATCCCTTCGAGTGAAGCCATTGGAAATCTCATACAGTTCAGTCATATTCTTCAGTGACAGAGACTAAGTTCTTCTGGTCTCTAAGGAATTTGTTCTGACTGAGGAGTTAGGAATTCGCCAGTGCAGATTGCCTACATAGTGAGGAACATGATAGCCCTGAGTAATTTGATACTCAAATTTCCGACCGTTGATGTGCCTTGTGCCAACTGTCCCAAAATATCTACCCACCTAACGGTCATATCATTGAAGGGCATTTATGTCTTATCATGTCGGGCTGCTCCCTAGGCTATAAATAGCCGCCCCCTACAACCACTAGCCGGTTGGCTGCTCTGAGAGAAACTGACACTTGTCATTTGAGAGCATCCCATCCTTCGAGGACTTTGAGTGAAAATCATCAAGTGAGGAAAACCCAAACATCTACAAACCCCAAGTGATTGAGCATCACTGAAGAGATTGATCCTGCGTGGATCCGACGCTTGTTACCTTTGAAGACTGTGCATCTTCCAGACGGTTAGGCGTCATGGTCTAGAGCATCCAAGAGGAATTGTGGGTCGCCGAGTGACCGAGTTTGTGAAGATTCGGACGTCACCCGAAGACTTACCACGAGTGATTGGGCGAGGTCTGTGTGACCTTAGCTCAAGGGGAATATGGTGAGGACTGAGTGTCCTGAGCTGCGTGTTCAGGACTGGTTGTCCAGGACTATGTGTCCTCAGGTTTAAATACCTAGCCGCCCTAACCAGACGTACAACTGTCACAACAGTTGGAACTGGTCTACCAAATCATTGCCTTCACCAAGCTACCTGGTTCCATTTCCTCAACCCTTCCATTTCCTCATTTATGTGTTGAGTGCTTGTTCATCTCTGTTTGAAGACATTGACTAAAGACTTTCTCAATTTCCTCAGTTCAATTTCTTCAGTCTGTTTGTCTCCATCCTGTGTTATCATGTGCTTACGCTTTTCGTACTTTGTGCTTGTCTTCATTTCATCATGATGACATGCTTGTGTCCTGTTATGTTTATTTCTGAGTACTTATTCCGCTGCAAGTAGTTCTTCGCTAAGGAATTTCCTCACCCGCAAATTCCTTAGTGAAGAATTCATGAAAATCGCCTATTCACCCCCCCTCTAGTCGATATAACGCACTTTCAACAGACAAGTCAGGGTCACTAGAGCCAAAGGCACAAGTGTGCCTCTGCTTTTGGATCCAAAGTTGATCCTTGATTACATGGATCTCTAGCACAAGGACCCCAACACTCCCATGCCTGATTTCAAGTTGACTCCTGGCCAAAGTCATATGTTGACTCACTTCATTCAAGAAGAGAAATGGAAATTTGAAAAGGCCAGGAAAATCAAGAAAGCGCAGTACAAAAAGGAGCGCTTCCTGAAGAAAAACGTTGTCTCTATGACAACTGAAGAACTCGTCAATATGCAGTCTGAGATCAAGAAACTCAGTGATGAATTTGACGCATACCATGTTGATTGGCTGGGAGCCAAGGTTCGTTTTGTGAGACTCGCTGACAACTTCACCTCCACTGTTGTTGCCCAATCGCAACAAGAAACTCCTCAGGCTGCTGCATTTGCTTAGCCTACTGAAGAAAATGCCAGCACTACTAATGACACTCAGACTGCTGAAGAAAATTCTAATTTCAGGGCTGATGATTGCATTCCAGCCGCTGAAGAAATTGCTAGGGCAACCACTAGTGTTGCGCCTGAAGAAAACGAAGAAGTCAGGGCAACTGCATCAGTTGTGCCTGAAGATCTTGAACCAAATTCCTCTGCTCCTCCTGCGCCTACACCAACTCCTATCCTTCCATCTGCATCAGATCTGAAGAAGACCAAGGCTGCAGAGCATGCAGTTGTGAAGAAAAGGAAGGCATCAACTGCATCAGATTCTTCAGCTCCGAAGAAAATGAAGCCACTGACAAGTTCCTATGACAATCCAATTGATGTTGTTCCTGTCTCGTCCATGCCATCAAACGACCTTGTTCCTTTTGATGAAGAATACGTGATCCCAAGCAGATCAGATGATGACATTCCTTCTGTTGCTTCGTCAGAGCAGTTGGATGAAGAAATTGAAGTGGATGAAAACCCTTCAACCCCAATTATCTCATCGCCCATGCCTCAGTTCACTGTTGAAGAGGCCGGTGTTGAAGAAATGGATGAAGAAGTCGATGTGGACATTGGAAGCACTACTCTAGTGATGAATGATGACTTCTGGAAAGTCAGCCCCCCAATTCTCCTCTGTTCACACCTCTTCAACAAATTCCTCAGTCCCCTGTAGCTACTGAAGTACAAGTGGGATCTGAAGAACCACATGCAACCCCATCTGTTCATGAAGAAATTCCAGCCACTAGTGCTGGAGAAAATGTAAATGAAGAATTGAAGTCCCAGGCTGCCACTGAAGAAGGACCTGAAAAGCCTCAGCCTGTGGAACCTGTGATCGAGATCCCTGAGGTTGTGATGCAATTGACTGACACTCCTCACCCCAAGCCAAAGGATCCCTTCTCGAAGAAACAAAAATTCAAGGCTGATGACTTCTTTGGCGAGTATGTATTCTTCACTGACTACAACCCTTATGACTCTGCTCGTCTAAGGAGGAAGCGTTTCTGGACTGCAAGCCAGGCCAACTTCTATTCTTCACTGCTTTTCAACAAGGACAAAATCTTCTACCATGAGCATATTCCTCACGTGGACATGGAATCATTGCCTTGTTTCTCTCCTGTCCTCGGTGTGCATCATGATGCAGGCCTCCTCAACTTTTGCTCTGACATTGTTAATTGGAATGAAGAGCTTATTCTTCAGTTCTACGCTACACTGCATATCACAGGTGATCCTGAAGATATCAACACCTGGGTCTTGGACCGGATGACCGATAATACTCACTATAAGGCACCGGCCTCTGAATTACTTCACGCCCTGCCCATCAGTCCACCCAGTGAAGGAGCTCGCTCCCTGTACCAAGAACCTGAACTCACTGCTCATTACATGCAAGTTCCAATGAAGCCTCTGAAGCCCGGTCAAGCCCCAAGGACCAAATTCCTTGTGAAGGACATACTCTATGTGCCCAGAACATTCTATCACATTTTGACGAGGACAATGAGTCCTATCAAAGGCCACGACTCATCTGATGAGGAAATCGTTGGCATAATGAACAATCTGCTATTCAACATCATTCATAGCATTCCTGTCAATTACTATGATTTCTTCATGAGAACTCTGGCCAATGTTGCTCTCTCTCTGTTTGAGTTGAAAGCCTTATGCTCCTTGGATTATGAGATTCCTTAGAACAAGGTCTTCACTCAACTACAAGGCTGATTTTTAGAATCACCTCAGCTACCTGCCCCCGATTGAAGTCCTCAAGCAGACTTTTACCTCAACTGATGAAAAGGGGAAGGCACCTATTGTCACTGATGAAGGCATTCGTCCATTGGATGGCCAGTTTCGCAAAGCTGCATCTTATTCCGCTGCAAATGCATCCAAGTCAAATCCTCAAGCCACAGCTCCCAGGGTGATGATTGACCATGAGCTACTTCTTAGTCTTCACCAGAAGGTGGATCGCAACCATAAATGGGTTAAGCGTCAGTTTGGTTCAATTCTTCACAACATGACTGCTACACATAATGTAGTGAAGAAAAATCATTACTACCTCCATGAAGTTTTCGTTCGCACCTGGGCTGTCTTATCACATCTGTATGACGAAGAAGATCTGAAGCAAATGGGTCTCAAGGAGAACTTTGACTGGTCTGCACCTCCTCTGAAGAAATTCAAGAAGGTCAAAGTTCCTACCTCGGTGGCCATCTCATATTCTTCATCCCGCGACACCGATGAGTATGAAGACTTGGGCGACACTTCGGCAGGCCCTGCAACGACAAACGACCCTAACAACGCTGGCACTCCTCCATCAACTTGATATTCTTCAGGGGCGTTAGTTCTCAATTTTCGTCCCTTTTGGTCATTTGATGACAAAGGGGGGATTTGAGTTAGTCTTCAAGCGGGTCTACTTATATGGGCGTTCTTTTTTCTAAGTTACAACTCTCGTTCTTCTGAGATTTTATTCGATCAAGTTGTAAACTTAAACTCTATGGTAGTCTGATACTTTTACTGAGTTTTTTTCTGCATGCTTATTCCTCATTAATGTTAATGCATGCATGCTGAATTACATCAGTCACCATATTTCATCGTGCATTTCAAATTATTCATATTATATGTTAAATGCGTGTATGAATTACAAGGTATAGGGGGAGATCTCCATGATTCTACTCTTCAAAGTCTGCATTGCTTCAAAAGAAAATTCCTCACTATGCACATCTTCAGGGGGAGTTCTTCTATATCTTGCAATCAAATTCCTCAATTTCAGTATTTACACTTCATATGTTTATCCCCGTTGAAAACTTAACCTATATTGTCATCAATCACCAAAAAGGGGGAGATTGTAAGTGCATCTAGTGCCCCTTAGTGATTTTGGTGTATTGAAGACTTATAGGTTAAGTTCTGAAGACTTTGAAAGTGAAGAAATTGGTGTAATCCTGAAGACTTGGTATTCATTCGAGGAACATGAAGCGTGAAGACTATTGTTTTCGTAGTTTCTTTTTCTCTTTGTTGAGTCATAGGAAACACCGTACTGTTAAAGGGGGTCGAGGAAATACTAAGGAAAAATTTCCAAGTGATGCTCAACTCAAATCCTACACCTACCAATCCCTTCGAGTGAAGCCATTGGAAATCTCATACAGTTCAGTCAATTTCTTCAATGACTAAGATGAAGTTCTTCTGGTCTCTGAGGAATTTGATCTGACTGAGGAGTTAGGAATTTGCCAGTGCGGATTGCCTACATAGTGAGGAACATGATAGCCCTAAGGAATTTGATACTCAAAATTCCAACCGTTGATGTGCTATGCGCCAGCTGTCCCAAAATATCTACCCACCTAACAGTCATATCATTGAAGGGCATTTATGTCTTATCATGTCGGGCTGCTCCCTAGGCTATAAATAGCCGCCCCCTACAACCTCTAGCTGGTTGGCTGCTCCGACAGAAACTGACACTTGTCATTTGAGAGCATCCCATCCTCCAAGGACGTTGAGTGAAAATCATCAAGTGAGGAAAACCCAAACCCAAACACCTACAAACCCAAAGTGATTGAGCATCACTGAAGAGATTGATCCTGCGTGGAGCCGACGCTTGTTACCTTTGAAGACTATGCATCTTCCAGACGATTAGGCGTCATGGTCTAGAGCATCCAAGAGGAAATTGTGGATCGCCGAGTGACCAAGTCTGTGAAGGTTTGGAAGTCACCTGAAGACTTACCACGAGTAATTGGGTGAGGTATGTGTGACCTTAGCTCAAGGGGAATACGGTGAGGACTAAGTGTCCTGAGCTGCGTGTTCAGGACTGGGTGTCCGGGACTGTGGGTCCTCAGGTTTAAATACCTAGCCGCCCTAACCAGACGTACAACTGTCACAACAGTTGGAACAGGTCTACCAAATCATTGTCTTCACCAAGCTAACTGGTTCCATTTCCTCAACCCTTGCATTTCATCATTTCTGTGTTGTGTGCTTGTTCATATTTGTTTGAAGACTTTGATTGAAGACATTCTCTATTTCCTCAGCTCAATTTCTTCAGTCGGTTTGTCTTCTTTCTGTTTATCCTGTGTTTACGCTTTCTGTACTCTGTGCTTGTTTTCATTTCATCATGAAGACCATGCTCGTGTTCTGTTATGTTTACTTCTGAGTACTTATTCTGCTGCAAGTAGTTCTTCACTCAGGAATTTCCTCACCCTAAAATTCCTCAGTTAAGAATTCATAAAAATCGCCTATTCACCCCCTCTAATCGATATAACGCACTTTCAGACACCATCCAAATGCTGGTGTGGCTTGCCTTAGTGTAGAGGAGGGTCACACTCCTCCTGGTTATCTTCAAGGCAAGTCCCTCCTTCTGAAAATAATTAAAAACCACAAAACAAAATATCAGAAACCAATCTAAAAATCACCCGAAATTCTAGACAGCAAGGAAAATTCCACATTCTGGTGTGCTACTAGAGCTTTCTAAAACAAACACAATGCAAAAATAATCAACTCATTTGGACTTATGTGCTAGGAGTTATCACTGGTCAATGTTGGGGTCAAATATTTGAATTAATTTGAATAAATCAGAAAACCTGGGGGGTGACGTCGATGGCGTAAAGACAGAATACACTATCGTATTTCGGGGGTTTCGGCAAAACCCTCAAGGTTCAAAAACTGGGGTGCGCGCGAAGATCTCTCCCTCACCGATCAAGCCCTCACACACTTCGCGATCTCTAGGCTAGGCACACAAACGCTCAAACACAAGGGACACAAGATTTATACTGGTTCGGGCCACCGTTGCGGTGTAATACCCTACTCTGGTGTGGTGGTGGCGGATTGCCTCTTTGGCTGAGGATGAACCATACAAGGGTAAGAACATCCTCATGAGGGGAGGTGTTCTTGTTCTTGGTGAACTTGTGGTTTCCGGATCGATCTCTCCACCTAACGTGGTGGCTAGTCCTATTTATAGAGGCCTTGGTCCTCTTCCCAAATATTGAGCGGGAAGGGAGCCAATAGCGGCCAATTTGAAAGGGGACAGCTAGTACAGCTTATCCTTACAAATGGTGGTCTTCGCCTGCCAAAGGCTCTGGTGGTGACGCCGCCTTGAGCTCCATGGGGCCCTCCATCTTGCCATCCTGCTGGTCTTGGTGTTAAACCGATATGGAAACCTTTGCTTGACGCCTCGGTACTCTTCGTCTGCGCTTGCCTCCTTAACACCAAAGAGGAAACAAGGACACTGTGCGCGCTGGCACTCGCCTGGTCTCGATCGTCATGGATCACGTCACTGGAACCTCGCGAGGTTTGCCTTGCCTTGATCTCTCCGCCCCTCACGAGCTAGCCTGGTGAGGCCGCTCCTGAGGAGGTCTTGTATCGTCCTCCTCGCAAGGCTTGGCCCCTCGCAAGGGTCTTGAATGCTTGTTGGTGAAGATGGGCCATAAGGGCCTGCTTGTAGAGCCACGCCGTGGGCCACAGGCAGGAAAGTCTGGGAACCCCCATTCCCAGAACATCGATAGTAGCCCCCGGGCCCAAGGCGCGCTCGGGCTTGGCTTCGAGGCGAAGCCAGGGGCAAGTGTGGAGCGCCGCGGGCCCCAATAGCCTGCGGCCTTGGTCGACGCGTGGCGGTTGATTGGTCGTGGGCGTCTCCGCTTCCCACGTTGCCTCGGCAACTGCTCGACTATCAAAAGGCTAGCGTAGACATCGCTTGCCTTCACTGCTTCCTTTCGTCTTGCTCCAGATCCCCTTTCTTGCTCCCTGCTTCTAAAATCTCCAGATCTACTCCCATCTCTTTCCGTATTAGCAACCAATGGCGCCCCGGAGGGTCAAGCTCGCCTCGTCGCCGGCTTGGTATGAGCCAGCTCTCGACGCGCCCAACGTCTCGGAGAAGAACCTTGCCGCCACGCGCTTGCTGACGACGGTGGTAAGCAACGAGAAGGGGAGGACTGGGCTACGGGTCGGCTCCGATGTGCCGGAGCCCGAGGGAAGCACCTTCTTCCCCTTCTTCACAAGCAGCATCGTCGCAGGGCTAGTTCCCCCCTTCTCTGACTTCTTTTACGAGGTCCTTGACCACTATGGGCTGCAGGCACTGCATCTTCATCCCAACTCTATCCTTCCCTTGTCGATCTTCGCCTACTACTGCGAGGCGTATCTCGGCATGATGCTGTCCATGGCTCTGCTGCGCCACTTCTTCTTCCCCCGCATCAACGAGGGCCATACCTCCGGGTGTGCCAATTCCATCACGGTCGGCAAGGCCAACTCAATCTCGAAGACTGGGAAGAAGGCCGACTGCTTCAGGAGCAAGTGGGCCATGATGGACGCCAAGTGCGTCCCCCCCCACGCTTGACGCTGCTGACGGAGATGCCCCAGTCTGACAAGGGGTGGTCTCGCGTGAAGCTCACTGGTGAGAGAGCGATGTTGGTGCTGGAGCAGATGTACACCGACCTGAAGCCAGGCAACGCGAAGGCGGCGAAGGTGACAGGGTCCATACTTCTGAGGGAATTCCTGATGCTGCGCATGGCCCCGCTTCAAGCGCGTACATGCCCCTTGTGGGAGCTTGGGAACCAAGAGGACAAGGTTCTCCTAAGCCCAAAAGCCTTGTCCGATGATGAGCTGGCTGTGGCTCTCCACCTCCTGATCGGGGACGACCAAGAGCACCCGCCGAATGTCTTCACTCCCTTGTTTCGCCGCAAGGACGGGGCACAGGTCGCAACCGCCAGGCCGACCTTTGATGGGTGCGGGTTGGTGCCGCTGGGGCCCCCACGGGGAGGGAGAGGAGGAGGAGGAGGAATAAGACTCGGAGGAGGTGACCCCTGAAGGGATGGGTGAGACCTCCCCCTTGAGAAAAGCTGACATCCTCCGCACCCTTCCTCACGACGATGAGGCTCACGCCCGCCAGGAGAAGGGAGAGCCGCCCGTAATCCCGACGAGGGACCGATCAGCGCTGATCTCCCAGGATGCTGCTTCTGCTCTGGCACCGCCAGGAGCCACTTCTGGCCCAGCTACTGCTCCTGCTTCTACTCCCGGAGCTGGCGCGCCCGCGCCTCGGGTCGCGAAGCTCTCCGGCTTCAAGCTCCCAAAGCGGAGGGACTACGCCGCGGCGGATCAGTAAGTGCTCTCGTCCTGCCTTGTTCTTGCTGCTGATGCTTGTTCCTGACTCTTCTTCCTTGTTATGAAACTAGGACGACGCCTGCGATGAAGAGGAGAAGGGAGAGCGAGGTGGTGCTGCTTGAGCCCGGGTCGCCTCCTGCGGCCGCGCCCCTCTCCATGAGCAAAGGTGCGGATGGTGCTTGTGCTTCTCCGGCCCAATCATCCTCACGAGGCTAGGTGGAGCATCTTCGGGAGAAGTCAGCCCCCGAGGCCCTGCTGACTCGGGAGGTGCCAGAGTCTGGCTCGGGTGCTGAGGTCCAAGAGGCTCAGGTGCTTCCAACCTCCCAGGCCATGGTGACGATGATGCCTCTTCCTCCTCCTTCTGTCGTGTTATCGGCCCCAGCTTCCTCTGCTTCTCCTGATGTCCTGGAGCGGGCCCTTTCTGAGATAGCCCGACTGCGAGAAGATCTCCAGAGCGCCGAACCCCTCCTGGCGGCTGGGTGTCTGGAGCTGGTCTCTGGTTGGCTCCATTCTGATGTGTCCATTCGAGCGGCACTAAGCCAGGTCGCGGCGACCTCTGAGGGGGAGAAGCGAGCCACAGCTCAGGTAACAGTTGCTCATGAGGCGGCTATGAAGGACGCCGAGGCCGCCCAAGATCATTGCCGAGTGCTGGAGGCCCAGCTAAAGATCCTGCGTGAAGAGCGTGTTGAGTATGCCCATGGCCGTAAGGTGGAGGAAGAGAGGATGAAGGCCTAGGAGGATGCCGTCAAGGGTCGCGACGCCGAGCTGGAGCAGTTGGCACAGGCGCGGCCGGCTAGAGGAGCTAGAGCAAAAGGTGCAGACGAAGAAAGCCGGTCTTGACGCCAAGGCGAAGGTTCTGGCCGAGGACCATGCGGCCTTCACGCTTCTCGAAAAGAGGTCTCACAAGGCGTTGAAGTCACTCTATGAGAAGGGCTTGGAGAAGCCGCTGGCCACTGATGAGGACGTCCCCGCCCAGTTGCTTCCCTACTTGGTCGAGGCACTTGAGGAAGTCGTGAGCGGCATCGGCCCCATGGCGGAGGAAGAGGCTCACGTCCTTTCTTCAACCGCGCTAACGCGCGTCTTCGGCCACCTCCATATTCGCGATCTTGCCACCCGCCTTGACGAGCTGCTCGAGCCCGTGGCTGACGAACACTGCACAGCCGCCGCCGCAGCCATGAAAGGTCACGTGGAAGCCCTTCTGAAGAAGTTCGACGCCTTCGCTCCCGCGCCTTCGACCGGTGGTGCAGGTGAAGGCGTCGCCACCTAGGAGGGGGCGCCTCTTGCGGGTGCCGGCGATATCCAGGGGTGACTGGCTTGCGGCTCCTTTCCTGTTGAAACTCCTGCAGCATATAGCGTGCCTCGTGGAGGCGTTTAAACTTGTGTTTGATGTTCGGGGAACAATGTGTCTTGTAATATTTGCTTTGAGATTTTGCGATTTCCTTCCCATTTGCTTTACGTTCTACGGCGGTTGGGTCGTTCGGAGACCAGGACGAGCCCAAGGAGTGAGGGGCTACGTGACCAGTTAGGCTCCTGAGTCATGATGCTCAGGAGTCCCCCTTGACGCGCAAACATCTTATAGGAAAGAGATGCGGGGATAGATCTAGTGTTCTACGTCGGCATGGCCCGACCCCGCGCATACCTCAACCGCCGTTGGGCCGACCAGAGACCGGGACGGACCAAAGAGTGAGGGGCTATGTAGTTAGTTAGGCTCCTGAGTCGCGATGCTCAGGAATCCCCCTTGACGCTCAAACAACCTTCATACCTTAGCTCCGCTTGGGAGGGCACGCGACGACAAGGTCCGAGGGACCTGGCGGGGTGGCGTACGCTTGGGCCTGACCCGAGCGCAGCCCCCGTGCCTAGCCCCCTCGCGCGGCTCTCCCGAGGGGAGGCATTGCGATGAGGCTAGACACTGAGCCCGGAGGCTCCCTGAGGTTGATACGGCCGTGAGGCCGCCCTCAGTTGTTTATCACCAAGACGGACCATGGCGCTTCCGCACTTGCATGGGCATAGCCGCTCCTCGGCAGTGTTGACTGCCAGTGTGGAGCAAGGTGCTTCCACTGGTATGTGGGAGGGGAATCCCTACTGCGGAGAGCCCCGGGGCGTGTACAACCCCGCCCTGACACGTGGCTTGCACGGCAGGGCTAGACGAGGTGTGTCTGGGCACTCGTGAGCCAGCGCGGGACTCACAAGGCCCTACCTCAAGGCGGGTTGCGCCTGGTCTTGATTCTTGTTTCTTGTGGTGGTCCTGCGAGGTGGTCAGACAACCTGCGCCGAACGAATCTCCTTAGGTTATCGCGTGAGAAAGCCAAGCACCAACGGCCCCAGGAGGTGACGTGAACAGAGCCGGCCTGCCAGACAGAGCTCAGCCGTTGGATTTATCGACGATGTAGGGACGGGCCCGAGCACAGACGCCGTGCCTAACCTTCTCACGCGAAGGGTCCTGAAGAAAGACGACCGGCGCGCGGCTCCCGTGGTCGGCGACAATCAAGCAGGTGATAGTCATAGATAGATTAAGAACGAAATGCAACCTAGCTCAGGTAAATGCATGAACGATACGTGCCACTGTGTCAGGCCCAAGCGGCTTGGGGATGATGCAGCCCAAGGGGCGCCCCCAGCAAGGTAAGCTAAAGACATAAAAGGGAAGGGATACATGCCACAGGGACGGACGCACGCGGCCTGGGAATGATGCAGCCCTAGGGGCGCTCCCAGCTAAACAAACTTGGAAAATGTCACCTGGTTCCGTTGATAAAGGGGTGTGGAGGCAGCTAAAGGTACGCGGCGAAGGGGTTGCACCTCACGAGCCACCGGGGCCCTGAGCCTCCGGAGGCTCTGGGGGTCCAGGCGGTTCCTTGAGGACTATCACCATCTCCGCTAGGACTACGTGGTGCCTGGCCTCCTGACCCACCATGACGCTCCGCAGGTTGCACTAGAAGGCAGTAGCCACGCTTGGTAGGCCGAACGGCATGTGAACGTACCTGTGAGGTGGACCTTCACAGCGCCCAACACGCGAAGGCCAGAAGCGCTCCTGAGATGCAGCTCGGTTGAGCCCTGTTATGTCGATGCAGACACGCAGCTCACCACCCTCGCCAGGGTGGGGAGCAACGCCAGGTGGGCGGCGGTCGCCGCGTATTGCTCTTGCCTCCTAAAGCTCCTAAGATACCTTGGTGATGAACTCCTGGGCACAGGGCGCTCCTTGCCCAGTGTCCTCTTGAGGGAGGCGTGCCGCGAAGCACGCCTCCAAGTGGTGCCCGAGTGCCCCCCTTGCGACGTTGGCAAGTTCTGAGGCCCTCCAGAAGAGAGCCCCCGAGCCTTGCCCGAGGAGGGCGCCGGGCATGCCTTCCTATGAGACAGAGGGAGGCGCCCCAGGTGCGGGCACTGATCCTGACGTGGTACCACTTGCAGCACTGCCCTGGTCCGGCACGGAGTAGCTGCTTCTTCTTCTTGGGGACGACCTCTGGAGGGTACCGAGCTGCATTGTTGTTGGGGTCTTCGATTGACGCTGCTTGGAAGGCGCGTTCGAGGGAGCACACCTCATCTCTTTCTTCGCAAGGGACTGTGATGATCCCGCCGCTCCCTGGCATCTTGAGGATGTTGTAGCTGTGGTGGGTCACCTCCATGAACTTAGCCAGGGCTGGATATCCAAGGATGGCATTGTACGGCAGATGGATGTGGGCGACGTCGAAGTCGATGAGTTCGGTGCGGTAGTTGTTGCGTTCTTTGAAGGTGACTGGGAGGCGGACCTAACCTATCGGCATGGTGGAGCTATCGGTCACTCCTGAGAAGGGCTTGGTAGGCTGAAGCTGATCATATGGCACTTGTAGGTTGTCGAACGTCTCGACGGATAGGACGTTGAGCCCTACGCCGTCGTTGATGAGGGTCTTGGTGACTTGCACATTGCTGATGACGGGTGAACAAAGCATTGGGAGAGCGCCAGCGGTAGCCGTGCACTTCAGATGATATGCCGAACTGAAAGTGATGACACACTTGGACCACCTGAGCGGGTGTGTGGCCTCGAGCTTGGGGAGGACCGCATTCACCTCGCGAGCAAACTGTTTGAATATACGCTGTGAGGCTAGGGCTTGAAATCCGCCCAAGATGCAGGCGATAGCACATGGCTCCTGGAAGCCCCCAGCCCCCTCGTCTTGGTGGTGGTCATCGTTCCTTCTTGGTGGTGGTGGCAGCGGAGGAAGACCAGGGTTGCCCTGAGGACGATCCTCGCGAGGCTGGTCCATCCAAGCGCCCTCGCGAGGCTGATCTTGCCAGCAGTGTTCACGAGGTCGGTCGCACCACTCCTGGCGTGGGCCATGGTCATCCCAGCGTCCTCTGCCACGTCCTCCTCCTTGGCCGTAGCCTCGGTCGTTGCGCTTGGGGCGTCGACCGAAGCATCCGTCACGAATGGCCCTGAGCTCTTGACAATCATTGGTGTTGTGGTTGTGCACGTTGTGGAAGGCGCGGAACGGTCGGCTGCCCTTGGATGACTCAAGTTGGTCCCTGTCGTGCTTCGTGTCTGGCTCCGCCGCGAGCATGGCGACTCCCTTGCGCTTCACGTCCTTGGCCTTGGGGTTTTTCTCCTCCGAGTCGGCGGCTGGGAGCTCGAGGAGGGAAAGGCGCCCTTCCTCAGCCCTTGTGCACTTGGTCGCCAGGTTGAATAGCTCCAGGGATGTCCACAGCTCCTCGTGGATGGCGACCTCCTCCTTCATCTTGACATCGCGGACACCATCGGAGAATGCAGAGATGATGGCCTCGTCCATCACCTTGGGGATCTTGAGAAGAACGTTGTTGAAGCGCTGGATGTACTTCTGGAGGGTTTCCCCTGGTTATTGCTTGACACGACGCAGGTCACCCATGGTCGGTGGGCGGTCACGAGTGCCCTGCAAGTTGGCGACAAAGCGGTCATGCATCTCATTCCAGGAAGAGATGGAGCCCGGAGGCAGGTTCAGGAGCCACGAACGAGCACCATCCTTGAGAGCCATAGGGAACAAGTTCGCCATGACTTTCTCGTCGCCGTTGGCCGCCTCGATGCTCAGCTCGTAGAGCTACAAGAACTCTGCAGGGGCGGGGGTGCCATCGTAGCGAGGAGGCAGATCCGGCTTGAACTTGCCTGGCCAGGCGACTCTACACAGCTCGGGGTGAAGACGCGGCAGCAGGCCATGGTCACCGGGGCCCGCCGTGGAGGTGGAGCCTGGTCTTGGCGCCCGCGTGCCACCACGGCAAACGGCGCATGGCCCTGCCGCGGCAAGCGATCCTGACGCGGCGGTGCGGGGAGCGTTGGATCATTCTCTTGCGGTCGCACCGCGGAGCCGCGCGCCTTGGCGCCAGGGCGCGGTCTTGGTACAGGGGTGGTCGAGGTGCTGCATGAGCTACGTCGCCCGTAGCTGGTGGTGGATGAGGCAGCGAGAGGGACGGTGCAGGGGAGCCCCATGCGGTGCTGACGAGCTCGGCGATGCGGTCCAGCCAGTCCTCGTAGAGGTCGTAGACTCGGCGGTAATGCAGGAGCTCACGCGCCATGAGTAGCACGGCCCGCGCGTCTGTGTGAGCATGACGAGCCTGAGACTAGGAACCGGCGGGGGTCAGTGATGGAGTGGTGGTGTGGCCGTCCCGGTGCATGGAGGGATGCAGCGAAGAGGCTTGCTGCTCGTTTTTCGCTGGATCGGTGATGGCATTGGTGGAGGGTGACGGAGAATGATGGGGAGGCCCGCCGACAGGAGCCATATGGGCGACGCGGGCGGCGAGGGCGGCCCGGCGCTCAGCTCGGGCTCGGCAAGCGTCGGCCATGAACTTGGTGGAGTGATGAAGCATGGGTCGAAGAAGAAGAAGGCTTCAGCGCACCCCTACCTGGCGTGCCAAATGTCAGATTTCGGGTTCCGCCAAAACCCTCAAGGTTCGAACACTGGGGTGCGCGCGAAGATCTCTCCCTCACCAATCACGACCTCACACACTTTGTGATCTCTAGCCTAGGCACACAAACTCTCAACCCAAGGGACACAAGATTTATACTGGTTCGGGCCACCGTTGCGGTGTAATACCCTACTCCAGTGTGGTGGTGGTGGATTGCCTCTTGGGCTAAGGATGAACAATACAAGGGGAACAACAGCCTCCTGAGGGGAGGTGTTCTTCTGCTTTGTGAACTTGTGGTTTCCGGATCGATCTCTCCACCTAACGTGGTGGCTAGTCCTATTTATAGAGGCCCTGGTCCTCTTCCCAAATATTGAGCGGGAAGGGAGCCAACAACGGCCAATTTGAAAGGGGACAGCTAGTACAGCCTATCCTGACAAAAGGTGGTCTTCACCTGCCAAAGGCTCTGGTGGTGACACCGCCTTAGGCTCCATGGTGACCTCCTTCTAGCTGTCCTGCTGGTCTTGGTCTCCTTGCACCGATAAGGAAACCTTTGCTTGATGCCTCGGTACTCTTCGTCTACGCTTGCCTCCTTAACACTAAAGAGGAAACAAGGACACTGTGCGCGCTAGCACCCGCCTGGTCCCGATCGTCATGGCTCACGTCACTGGAACCTCGCGAGGTTTGCCTTGCCTTGATCTCTCTGCCCCTCGCGAGCCACCCTGGTGAGGCCGCTCCTGAGGAGGTCTTGTATCGTCCGCCTCGCGAGGCTTGGCCCCTCATGAGGGTCTTGAATGCTTGTTGGTGAAGATGGGCCGTACGGGCCCGCTTGCAGAGCCACGCCGTGGGCCGCAGGCAAGCAAGTCTGGGGACCCCCGTTCCCAAAACAACGACATACGCCTTCACTCGTACCACTTCAGGTGCAAGTGGAGAGGCTGACACCCTGCCCCACCAGTCAGGAGAGAGAGGGGGAGAGGAAACAGAGCGCGGCGGCGCTCCGCCGGAGCTTACGCCGGCGATGAGTGGGTCTTGGGCAAACTAGAGGGATATAAGTGGAGAGGGGGTCGCGGCGCACCTGCCCGTACCCGTGGCTTGCCGGGGGATGGCCTGAGTTGCTCGCAACCAAGCTCGCAAGCGGCGGTGGCGGACGGGGCTTGCCGGAGAGGAAGAAGGCGACTACGAGGGGCGACTCCAGGGGCTCAGCTGCTTCCAGGCGACACCAGTGGATCCCCAACGACGCACCTAAGAGGTTGATTTAGCTCGAGGGGCTCTGGAGCAGGGTGGTTGGGCTGCGGGGATCGTCGGCGATCTCTGGTCGAGGTCGATGGCCAGAGGCCTGCCCGACCGGGCTACGACTCTTTTACGTGGTCGTGGTGGTTGTGTGGTGCGGTGTGTGGCTTCGAGGCGAAGGGAGTGGCTCTATATATAGCCGGAGCGAGAGGAGGGTATGTGGTGCCGCCGGAGCTCTCTAGAAGCCGCCGAACGGCGACGAAAGGCTCCAATGCGAGGGGGTAAGGGCTCAGTGCCCAGACGGAGGCTGTCCACGCTAACGAACAAGCACAGGAAGTAGAGAGGAAGCGGACAAGGGCACGAGCACACTGTGGCTTTTGGCCGCGACGTGCCCGTGCTCGCTGCGGCATCTCCGGCGTCAGCGAGCGCCAGGGAGAGGTGAAGGGTGATGAGTCGGGGCTGGTGGCATAGCGCGTCAGTCAGCGGCGAGCTCTGGCTCGAGCACGCGCCGAATAGAGGCGTTGGCGCGACGCAGAGCGCGTCGAACGCATGCCAGACCCCGTGTCCACACGCGGTCACCGCCCTGGCATGGTCAAAACGACGCAGACACGTGGCCAAACCTTGTCTGGGCTATTTTCCACGCAGTGATAGGTCTAGGGAGGCTGAGGACTCAATGCCAGGACGACCAGAGGTGACTCAACCTTCTTGGCAAGTTTCTGGCTAGAAACTTGGACGCTACTTTTGGGTAGCTTCTAGATGGCCATTAGGGCTGATCTCCTGGGGTTAAGGGTTCCTTAGGAGGGTAAAGAGGCTCAAGAAAAACTAGGGCCAAATGCTCAAGGAAAAATACACTTGATGTACAAAGTGCATTTTTGGGTCAGAAGAGAAATGATTTTCTGTAGTAAAAATATGACAAAGAGTCATGCAATATTTTTGCTTGGGGGGTGGGCCATGGTTCAAAGAATATTCAGGAATTATTTCAGATTTTTGGGAGCAATAAAAATGGGGGTTGCTTTGGAGCACTAGTTTCTGAAATGAGTTTCAGAAGAGAAAATGAATATTTTTCTTTTATGAAAAAATATTCATTTGACCATTTTGGGGATTTTCCAGAGAAATAAGATTGAATGAGAAGTAGATAGGTCACTTGGGTGAAAGTCAAGGGCATGCCCAAGTGAAAAGTCTATTTGAATTGATTCCAAAACCCAAATCCAAGGCAAAGGCAAAAGCAAGTCTGGAAAAAGAGAGATGGCAAAAATCCAGGCTGTCACACAACAGTACCAAAAGTGGTGATTATTTTCTTAAACTAACGGAGCTTATGAGATTTTCTGTTGAGTTTTGTGTTGTGAAATTTTCAAGTTTTGGGTAAGGATTTGATGGACTATGGAATAAGGAGTGGCAATAGCCTAAGCTTAGGGATGCCCAAGGAACCCCAAGGTAATATTCAAGGACAACCAAGAGCCTAATCTTGGGGATGCCCCGGAAGGCATCCCCTCTTTCGTCTTCGTCTATCGGTAACTTTACTTGAGACTATATTTTTATTCACCACATGATATGTGTTATGCTTGGAGCATCTTGTATGATTTGAGTGTTTGCTTTTTAGTTTGCCACAATCATCCTAGATGTACACACCTTTTGAGAGGGACACGCATGAATCATGATTTATTAGAATACTCTATGTGCTTCACTTATATCTTTTGAGCTAGGCAATTTTGCTCTAGTGCTTCACTTATATCTTTTTAGAGCACGGCGGTGGCTTTATATTATAAAAATTGTTGAACTCTCATGCTTCACTTATATTATTTTGGGAGTCTTTAAAAAGCATGGTAATTTGCTTTGGTTATAAATTTAGTCCGAATATGATAGGCACCCAAGAGGGATATAATAAAAACTTTCATATAAAGTGCATTGAATACTATGAGAAGTTTGACTCCTTATGGTTGTTTTGAGATATAGAGATGGTGATATTAGAGTCATGCTAGTGGGTAATTGTGAATTTGAGAAATACTTGTGTCAAGGTTTGTGAGTCCCGTAGCATGCACGTATGGTGAACCGTTATGTAACGAAGTTGGAGCATGAGATATTTTTTGATTGTTTTCCTTATGAGTGGCGGTCGGGGACGAGCGATGGTCTTTTCCTACCAATCTACCCCCCCCCCTTGGAGCATGTGCATAGTACTTTGTTTCGATAATTAATAGATTTTTGCAATAAGTATGTGAGTTCTTTATGACTAATGTTGAGTCCATGGATTATACGCACTCTCACCCTTCCACCATTGCTAGCCTCTCTTGTGCCACGCAACTTTCGCCGGTAGCATACACCAACCATATACCTTCCTCAAAACAGCCACCATACCTACCTATTACGACATTTCCATAGCCATTCTGAGATATATTGCCATGCAACTTTCCACTGTTCCGTTTATTATGACACGCTTCATCATTGTCATATTGCTTTGCATGATCATGTAGTTGACATCGTATTTGTGGCAAAGCCACCTTTCATCATTTTTATACATGTCGCTCTTGAGTCATTGCACATCCCGGTACACCGCCGGAGGCATTCGTATAGAGTCATATTTTGTTCTAGTATCGAGTTGTAAGTAAATAAAAGTGTGATGATTATCATTATTAGAGCATTGTCCCATGTGAGGAAACAAAAAAAAGAGGCCAATGAAGCCTAAATAAAAAAAGGTGGCCAAAGAAGCCAAAAAATGAGGGGAAAAGAGAGAAGGGGCAATGTTACTATCCCTTTTCCACACTTGTGCTTCAAAGTAGCACCGTGATCTTCAGGATAGAGAGTCTCCTATGTTGCCACTTTCATATGCTAGTGGGAATTTTCATTATAGAACTTGGCTTGTATATTCCAACGATGGGCTTCCTCAGATTGCCCTAGGTCTTCATGAGCAAGCAAGTTGGATGCACACCCACTTAGTTTTATTTTTGAGCTTTCATAAACTTATAGCTCTAGTGCATCTGTTGCATGGAAATCCCTACTCACTCACATTGATATCTATTGATGGTCATATCCATAGCCCGTTGATACGCCTAGTTGATGTGAGACTATGTCCCTCTTTTTGTCTTCTCCACAACCACCATACTCTATTCCACCTATAGTGCTATGTCCATGGCTCATGCTCATGTATTGCGTGAAACTGGAAAAAGTTTGAGAACGTCAAAAGTATGAAACAATTGCTTGGCTTGTCATCGGGGTTGTGCATGATTTGAATATTTTGTGTGATGAAGATGGAACATAGCCAGGTTATATGATTTTGTAGGGATAAGCTTTCTTTGGCCATGTTATTTCGAGAAGACATAATTGCCTTGTTAGTATGCTTGAAGTATTATTGTTTTTATGTCAATATTAAACTTTTGTTTTGAATTTTATGGATCTGAACATTCACGCCACAATAAAGAAACATTACATGGATAAATATGTTAGGTGGCATTCCACATTAAAAATTTCTATTTTTATCATTTACCTACTCGAGGACGAGCTGGAATTAAGCTTGGGGATGCTTGATACGTCTCCAACGTATCTATAATTTTTGATTGTTCCATGCTATTATATTATCTGTTTTGGATGTTTTATATGCATTAATATGCAATTTTATATTATTTTTGGAACTAACCTATTAACCTAGAGCCCAGTGCCAGTTTTTGTTTTTTTCCTTGTTTTCGAGTTTCACAGAAAAGGAATACCAAACAAAGTCCAAACGGAATAAAACCTTCGCGATGATTTTTCTTGGACCAGAAGATACCCAAGAGACTTGGAGTTCAAGTTAGAGGAGCCACGAGGCGGCCACAAGGGTGGAGGGCGCGCCAGGGGTAGGGCGCACCCCTGCCTTGTGGGCCCCCCCATGACTCCCCTGACCTAATTCCTTCGCCTATATATTCACATATATTCTCAAACCACCAGAAGCATCCATGAAAACAATTTTCCACTGCCTCAACCTTCTGTACCCGTGAGATCCCATCTAGGGGCCTTTTCTGGCATCCTGCCGGAGGGGGATTCGATCACGGAGGGTTTCTACATCAACTCCATTGCCCTTCCGATGAAGCGTGAGTAGTTTACCACGGACCTACGGGTCCATAGCTAGTAGCTAGAAGCCTTCTTTTCTCTCTTTGATTCTCAATACCATGTTCTCCTCGATGTTCTTGGAGATCTATCCATGTAATATTCTTTTGCGGTGTGTTTGTCGAGATCCGATGAATTGTGAATTTATGATCAGCTTATCTATGAATATTATTTGAATCTTCTCTGAATTCTTATATGCATGATTTGATATCTTTGTAATTCTCTTCGAACTATCGGTTTAGTTTGGCCAACTAGATTGGTTTTTCTTGCAGTGGGAGAAGTGCTTAGCTTTGGGTTCAATCTCGCGATTTCCTTTTCCAGTGACAGTAGGGGCAGCAAGGCACGTATTGTATTGTTGCCATTGAGGATGAAAAGATGGGGTTTTCATCATATTGCATGAGTTAATTCCTCTACATCGTGTCATCTTACTTAATGTGTTACTCTGTTCTTCATGAACTTAATACTCTAGATGCAGGCATGAGTCGGTCGATGTGTGGAGTAATATTAGTAGATGCAGGCAGGAGTCGGTCGATGTGTGGAGTAATAGTAGTAGATGCAGTATCGTTTCGGTATACTTGACACGGACATGATGCCTATATGTCATAATCATTGCCTTAGATATCGTCATAACTTTGCGCTTTTCTATCAATTGCTCGACAGTAATTTGTTCACCCACTGTATTATTTGCTATCTTGAGAGAAGCCTCTAGTGAAACCTTGTCGCGCCCAAGATGCGATTCTATCCTAATCACGTGATGAATTCATGATTGGGTCACAACCGCGTTTCGAGCGCATAGCAAGGTGGATATCATTACAACATACCATGTACTGAATAGATGAGAATACAAGATAAAGGTTTACACTTGTCACAAGTTACAACATTCATACAACAATACATCAATACACAGCAACCATCAAACAGAAGAGCAGGATCCGACTACGAATGAAATCAAACGAAAAAGAAGAATGACATCCACCCTGCTAATCCCAGGTTCCCCCGACCCGGAACCTATCCCTTGATCGAAGAAGAAGTAGAAGAACTCCAAACAAGCAAGCATCACACTCGCGTCAGATCATCGCATTATCTGTACCTACAACTGTTGGTGTAGTAAACTGTGAGCCATGAGGACTCAACAATCCCATTACCATGGGTATCAAGACTATCAACGCTTAAAGGGTTTGGAAAGGATAGGTGGTGAGGTTTGCAGCAAGCGGCTAAGCATAGTATGCTGGCTAACTTACGAATACCAGAGTAAGATGAGAAACTACGCAAACAGTCGCAAACTAGTAATGATCAAGAAGTGATCCTGAACTACTTATGTTCAAACATAACCCCACCGTGTTCTCTTCTCGAACTCACCCGAAAAGAGATGATCACGGTTACACACACGGTTGGTGTATTTTATTCTGAATCTGGTGTCAAGTTCTCTACAACCAGATATTAAAAACTCCCATCTTCCACATAAACACCGGACGGCTCTTGAAAGTTTAAACCCTGCGGGGGTGGCCCAACTTAGCCCATGACAAGCTCACGATCCGTAGAGACAATCCTCCATCGCGGGACCCCCCGATCAGACTCGGAATCTCGGTGCACAAGACATTTCGACAATGGTAAAACTAATCCAGCAAGACCTCCCGGCATGCCGACACCCTGATAGTAGCCGCGCGTATCTCGTCTCAGGCTACGTCTGGATGGGTCAGCCTACAGGTATATACCAAATACCTCGGGTTTCCTCGAGGCATCCCCGTAGTCTGCCCGTTTGGGACCAACACCATCAGAACTGGCCCCCTGTATTGGGTGGAATAACGAACCTCGGGTAGCGCTAACTCCCTATGCGTCAAGTTTATTATCATGTTAAGTTATTATGTTGACCAAAAGGTAAGACCAATGTTGGGCCTTCCTGGAAGAGTTTTATTCAAAGCGAACTGTCAAGAGGGCCCATAAACCCTCACCGTGTTAGGGACGCAAAATCAAGGAACATAACACCGGTATGACAGAAACTAGGGCGGTAAGAGTGGAACAAAACACCAGGCAAAAGGTCGAGCCTTCCGCCCTTTACCAAGTATATACATGCATTAATTAAATAAGAGATATTGTGATATCCCATGATCTCCATGTCCCAACATGGAATAACCTGCAACTGCACCTGCAACTAGCAACGCTATAAGAGGGACTGAGCAAAGCGGTAACATAGCCAAACAACCGTTTGCGGGGATGGTGGAAAAGGTTAGAGGTTGTTTCATGGCATATTGGGAGGCTTGATAAACAGGTGGTAGGTAGCGCGACATAGCGATAGCATCAAGACAACTAGTATATCAAAGATAGTAGTGAGATCCAAGGTGACGGTCATCTTGCCTGAAATCCCGCTAGGAAGAAGACTGGATCCATGAAGTAGACGATCCAACATAGTCGGACGGATCCTCACAATTGCAACGTAACCGGAACTATTAAGGAGAAGCGCAACCGGAAAGAAGCAAACATCATAGTAAACCAACAAGCATAAACAAGGCATGATGCGCAACCAAGTATGATGCATGTCCGGTTTAATGAGGCATGGCATGGCAAAGTGCAACAAATAATTCTACAAATTAAGTAGAGCTCAATATGCAACGAGTTGCATATTGACGAAACACCACATTCATTTATTTAGTTCTCTCCCGTTTATGTACCCGACAATATTAAATATTGTTAAACATGGCAAGAGGTGAAGCATAATTAAACTAACTATTTAGGCAAGTTTAAATGAGGCCGGAAACATCAAACAACAATTCTGGTAAATCCCCATGTCATATAGCAATTTAATGCAGACAACAATTTTAAACATTCTAAATGTTGTTATCATGATGCGGATGACATATACAAGTTTTATGCAATTTTATAAAAAATGTTGACATGAGCATGATATGAAGCATTTGTCACCGCGGCGGAACAAAAGCGGTGCCACGACAACGACAACAAAAATGTTGCCACAGCAACATTCCGATGATCCGACAACTCATTGAGATACCGGTGCAAAAGAGCAAGTGTGCGGATGTGCGGAACAAGCTAGAGATGGTGGGGTGATCCCGGCTACCGGGTTCCCATGGGTCGGCGGCATGGAAAACGAGGAACATGCAATGAGAACTCGGAAACGGTGCAAACACGAGCATCTCATACGGCATACATGCATTCGGTCCATGGATCATCGTCTCGGCGGTATACCTTTGAAGCGTGCGTTTTCAGAATGGATCAAGTTCGGTAAAGGAAGTAGGTGTTCAGGCGGCGATAGTAGAAGAGACGTTCTCGTGACGATAGTGGAAGTAGTGGTTCACGCGACAGTAGTTGAACTTGCTACTTGTGGTACACGGGTCTTCGCGACGGTAGTCGTACCCATGTTGTAGTCGAAGTTGGTGGGTCATCGTGTAGTCGTTCACTTGACAGTCTCGAAGGATTCGCAGGGGTACTTGGTGGTTTCTTCGCAGTCGTACACGGATTGAGGTACTTGGCATTCTTCGCGATTCCGGAGACGTGGTGGAGGTACATGACGCATCACCCTGTAGTCGAATTCGGTGTCCTCAGGGCATCGGCTGGTCACGACAAGAGATGGCGGCAGGGGTGTTGTGCTTGGACGCGGGGCAGCACGGGAGGTCTAAGAGGCGATGTGGAGGAGGAACTGCAGGAGGTGGTCTCGACCATGGCGTCCCTGCGGTAGCCGGCGAGCTCATGGCCTGCAGCAGCAGCAAGGCGCGGAATGGGACAGAGACGCCGGGCTCTGATGGTGGTGGAGCAATGGCTTCACGTGAACAGGACCACGGTGGAGGTCTCTGTCGGGCGCGCAAGCACGCCGGGCAGGGCGTCCTCGGGTCATGCAGAAGAGGAGGCCAGAGCAAGGGAAGGAGGGTGACACAGAGGAACGGTTGGGACGGCGCAACCGGGGGGTCCCACGATGAGGGTGGTTGGGCTCCGCCGCAAGGTGGAGGTGGGAGGCAGGAGCAACTCAGGCGGCGGCGCCGCACGGGCTAAAGGCGCGTCCTGGAGAGGAGCTTGTTGGAGCGAGTGCGGTTGCTCCGATCGGCGCCTTGTCGGAGCAGCGACGGATGCACGGGGCGACGACCATGGACGGTCTTGAGGCGCCGGGGAGAGAGAAGCCAGAGGGCGTGGAGGCGGAGCCTTGCTGGAGAAGGAGTGCAGGGACGGCAGCGGCGACAAGGCTTCGGGCGCGAGGGAGAGGTTAGGGATCGAGCGGGATGAGTTGCTGGCGGCGGAGTGGGGAACGAGAGGAGAGATGGGGTTTGGGAGCGAGAGATTGAGAGATGGGATCGGTCGGGCTATGGTTAGAGCCAGGCCTTGGTGCAAATGGGCCGACCTAACTGCAGGTTGCGGCTGGTGGGAGGCCCAGCCGGACTCTTCTCTCTCTCTCTCTCTCTCTCTCTCTCTCTCTTATTTACTATAAATAGAAAATAACAAAGAAAAGGAGAAGAAAGGAGGTGTTAGGGGAAGAAGTTGGACACACAGATAAATTTCCCGGACTCACGAAAAAGCGCTTGGTCCGAGAAAATAGAAGTTGGAACGAATGCAAGATTTAAATTCAAACTCATTTGAATATCATTCGAATGGGTTTGAATTGGGACTAGGTTTAGGAGTGGCCAAAATGTTGAGATTTTTGGTGGAGCTCTGGAAAGTGATGAAAGAATTTATGGGCAAAGATGGAGACCAAGAATTGAGATAACAAAGGCATGGAATATGCAAGTGTGTTATGGTTAATTCCAAAACAATGGAATATTTATGTAGCTCCGTAAATATCGAGAGGATATGTTATAAAGAGAACTCACCATGTGAATTCCCTCGATTTAAATGGATCGAAGATCCACAAGATTTATTTAGATGAGTTTTAAAAAGGGTTGCATGATGACATGATGCAATGCAAATGATGCAATAAAGAATGCAACGAATAAAACAAATCACACGACGAATCTCGGACTCCATGGAAGGCATTTGGAGCGCCGGTCTTGGAGCGTCACAACTCTCCTCCACTTACAAGAGATCTCGAGCCGATATCTAAGGATGGCACCGGGGAGAAACAGAAGAGGAAGAGGTAAAACAAAGTTGCTTCTTTCAGAAACGAGTGAAACCAATGAACCTTGAGAGGTTAAAAAAATTGTAAGAAATAACGCAACAGAGTAGAACACAATTGAGAGTGCTCTGATAGAAAAGAGAAACAAGGAACACCATGTGAACCTTGGAGGTTGCAAAGCTATGAATGACGAGCACAATGGACAAGAAGGAATTGAAACCACTCTGGTTGAAACGAGATAAACAAGGAAGAACAAATTCGGACAACACTCCGGTTGAAAAGAGATGCAAGACTTGATAAGATGAAAAGAACTTGAGTAGAGGACACAACACTCCTGCTAAATGGATAAGCAAGGAAAAGACCATGATATTTAATAATAAGATGGTGGGTGGAAGAGAGTAACATCACAATGCCTCCGAAACAAAAGAATAGATGCTGGATTGATGGAAAGAAAAGAAAGGAGAAGAAAATGACAACTCCTACCACAAATGAATTTCAAAAGCATCCTTGCGAAGAAGGATTGAACGGAGTTGTTGAAAAATCAATACGAAAGGATATGATCCTCGTGGGCTTATGGAGATATCTCAAAATTATGAGGTGACAACCAGCCACTACCAAAAGATTGATTAGCTGAGAGGAACAAAGAGATGGAAAAACTTCTTTCACCGTGAGAATAGGAGGAAACTTCGATCATTGCTAAACACCATAATAGCAACATTCCTTAGGGAAGACTTTAAGTGAAATCTATACCAAGATAACACCAAGGAAGAAATTGTTGGGTTGAAAAGATCTCGTGAATGAATTGAAAATGATGGGTTTAAAATATGTCACTCTTGAAAAGTTGTGAATCATGAAACACAAAGGGAAATTATCAAGAATGACATAACACCACCTCAAAAGACATTGTAGAAAGAATTGCATTTCGGAATGCACGATGAAGAGTGCTTGAACTCCTCCAACAAGAATCTCGAAGAACACTTCGAGAATGAATTAAATCCATGATGAACCACCATGGAGAAACTCTCGAAGAACTCTGGATAGATAAAAAGATGGTCGCAAAGAAAGGAAGCTTGAAAAGAATAAGATGAATCCTTGCATTGATTAGATGGAGCTTCGCGATGATATAACCGAGAAAACTTGGAACTCCGGGAAAGAAACATGAACAATTGAATCCAAGAATTTTGATGAACCTCCGGAATAAGGAATTAATCACTTGGATGAAACAAGAATAAGAAATATGTTATGCGTATCCTTCACCAATTTAAATTGATGACAAGCAATGGATTTGGCATCCTACTTATTCTCATTGAAAGAATTAAAGAGAGATATGACACAAACTTGGGAAGGTCTTGAACGAACCACCACTAGGATTGAAATAATGAATACATTAATATGAGAACATAGGAAGAGGAATCTTGAACAAACCACCATAAGGATTGAAAATGACTGATGAAAAAGAGCACGAAGCTTCGGGGAGAATTAGAGAACGACAAAGGTACTCGAGGGAATTAAGATACGAGAGAACAAAGAGATCATGAGCTAACTAGAGAATACTTGAGCGATGCGCCGGTAAGATTTCAAGAATGAGAGCTGAAAGCTGAGAATGAATAACTTTTGAGATGAAGGGCTCCGGAGAATCAAAACGAAAAGACTCCTAATGCATTAGTTGGGTATGAAAAGAATTATCATGATCAAAAACACAATTATGAGGATGGCCTGAAGCTAGAACCATGAATCTTCAAGAGAACGGAGAAAGATTTAGAGGGAAACTCTTATTCGGTCTTCAAAAGCTGAGAATGACGATGAGAAACACCATGATAATTGATGAGACACTCCGGAAGAATGAAAAGCGAAGAGGTTGAGCCAACAATGAAAAATGTTTGAAAGCAATCTTAGAGAAAACATATTACTGATGGAATCCATTCTTACGTCACACTTTAAAAGAATTTGAGAATAACTCCGAAAAATTTAGAAGAGTCATGTAAGATGCTGGGAAAAGACCTGTGGGTTCGGTCTTCAAAAGAGAACACCGTTGGAAATATTTGCTTGAAATAGAGATTGCCTTGGTCAGGTTAAATGGTTTGAATGAGATAAGAAACACGAAATACAATGCATGGATCTTGAATGAAGAGACGAGCCTTCTGAGATATCTTCAGCACTCCAGAACAAATGAATGGCGAGAAATGAATTATTAAGAGGTGCATCGGCATGAGAAAGCATTTGAAACAAGGAAAGGAATAAGATCAACACCGAAAGCTTGATTTGAATCCACCGGAGAAGAAAAAAGAACGAAGAATGATAAACTTGAAACTCCTGACCATATTCATGATAATCACCAAGTACGAACATTGAAGGAAAGAACGAAGAAACTTCTCACAAATAAAAGGATACATGATTATGAAATCTGAATCTTTGAAGAAAAAGGGGGGGGGGGGGGGGAAAAACAAAGACAACTTGGGACGGATGAAACGGGCACTGGTTGGAAAAGAATTGACATGAAAATCTCGATGAACAAGAAGGATTAGCATCCACATAGAAATATGAGAACACCGTTTAGAAAAGGTATGGAATCCACATTTGACTTCGAAGCAACTCGAATACAACAACAAAAAAACAAAACAAAGGATTGGCTTGCAGAATAAGCCAGAAACAAACATATGATAGAGATTTCGTCCGAAATTTTCATGGTGGGGCCCACACGGGCTCGATCGTACAGCACCATCATGTACAAGGCAGTGCACATGACATACGAATCGTCCCGAGTTGGCATAGCCAAGGACTCTTTAAGACACAACAAGACCATTGTAAAACCAACAGTGGATAGGCGGACCACTAGACGTCAAACCCCAATCTCATATCATGCATCTGTCGGAAAGGTATCCTAGGTAACTACTTGAATTCCCACCTATTAACTCCCGAAACTGTCTGGTTATGCAATCTGGTGTTGGGGATACAGGGAGGCACAAATATATCACACAACTAACAAGCCTTACGCCTGTATACATCTGTCAACACATAACCAAGAAACCTTCAGAAATCGTGTACCTCAGGCCTTCGAAAACATCCGATATACTAGATGTGGCAATACATCTGATCGCTCTCCCTAGTACTGGGTGTCGTCAAACTATTCTCATCACAAAAAGTATAGAAGCGTTTTCGATGTCGGCGAACTCTAGTATTCCGGAACTGAAACGATAAGAACTTTGACAAAAACACCTTGGAGCTCAATTCCCCGGGACACTGCCACAACCCCTAAATGTCAGGAGGCACCAAGACAGAATTCCCGTAACAATGATATCGCAACGATCCAATAATACCCGCTTGATCCTAAAAAATTGAGGGAAAAAGAGGAGAGTGAAGTCAAAACATCTACGTCACGAGTCCTCGCCAGAGCGACGAAGGGATAAGGAGTAAACAAAATTCCTACTCTCTGATATATAACTAGACTCAAAATAGTTTTCTTCTAGACTCAACAATGGCAGCGGTTTGATCAATCAAGGGGGCTCCTAAGGTCGGTAAGGCTCTGATACCAACTTGTTGTGCCCAGGATGCGATTCTATCCCAATCACGTGATGAATTCATGATTGGGGCACAACCGCATTTTGAGCGCATAGCAAGATGGATATCATTACAACATACCATGTACTGAATATATGAGAATACAAGATAAAGGCTTAGAATCGCCACAAGTTACAACATTCATACAACAATACATCAATACATAGCAACCATCATACAGAAGAGCATGATCCGACTACAGATGAAATCAAATGAAAAAGAAGAACGACATCCACCCTGCTAATCCAGGTTCCCCCGAGCCGGAACCTATCCCTTGATCGAAGAAGAAGTAGAAGAACTCCAAACAAGCAAGCATCACACTCGCGTCAGATCATCGCATTATCTGTACCTGCAACTGTTGGTGTAGTAAACGGTGAGCCATGAGGACTCAACAATCCCATTACCATGGGTATCAAGACTATCAACGCTTAAAGGGTATGGAAAGGATAGGTGGTGAGGTTTGCAGCAAGCGGCTAAGCATAGTATGTTGGCTAACTTACGAATACCAGAGTAAGATGAGAAACTACGCAAACGGTCGCAAACTAGTAATGATCAAGAAGTGATCCTGAACTATTTACGTTCAAACATAACCCCACCGTGTTCTCTTCTTGAACTCACCCGAAAAGAGACGATCACGGTTACACACGCGGTTGGTGTATTTTATTCCGAATCTGGTGTCAAGTTCTCTACAACCAGATATTAAAAACTCCCATCTGCCACATAACCGCGGGCACGGCTCTCGAAAGTTTAAACCTTGCAGGGGTGTCCCAACTTAGCCCAGGACAAGCTCACGATCCGCGGAGACAATCCTCCATCGCGGGACCCTCCGATCAGACTTGGAATCCTGGTGCACAAGACATTTCGACAATGGTAAAACTAATCTAGCAAGACCTCCCGGCGTGCCGACACCCTGATAGTAGCCGCGCGTATCTCGTCTCAGGCCACGTCTGGATGGGTCAGCCTACATGTATATACCAAATACCTCGGGTTTCCCCGAGGCGGCCCCATAGTCTGCCCGTTTGGGACCAACACCATCAGCATTGCCCCTTGTGTATTAGGTGGAATAACGAACCTCGGGTAGCGCTAACTCCCTATGCGTCAAGTTTATTATCATGTTAAGTTATTATGTTGAGCAAAAGGTAAAACCAATGTTGGGCCTTGCTGGAAGAGTTTTATTCAAAGCGAATTGTCAAGAGGGGCCCATAAACCCTCACCGTATTAGGGACACAAAATCAAGGAACATAACACCGGTATGACGAAAACTTGGGCGGCAAGAGTGGAACAAAACATCAGGCAAAAGGCCGAGCCTTCCACCCTTTACCAAGTATATAGATGCACTAATTAAATAAGAGATATTGTGATATCCCATGATATCCATGTCCCAACATGGAATAACCTGCAACTGCACCTGCAACTAGCAACGCTATAAGAGGGGCTGAGCAAAGCATTGCCAAACAACGGTTTGCTAGGATGGTGGAAAAGGTTAGAGGCTGTTTCATGGCATATTGGGAGACTTGATAAACAAGTGGTAGGTAGCGCGACATAGCGATAGCATCGAGACAACTAGCATAGCAAAGATAGTAGTGAGATCCAAGGTGACGGTCATCTTGCCTGAAATCTCGCTAGGAAGAAGACTGAATCCATGAAATAGACAATCCAACGTAGTTGAACGGATCCTCAAAATCGCAACATAACTGGAACTTGTCGGCGTCCTGGGAACGGGGGTCCCGAGACTTGCCTGCCTGCTGCCCACGGCGTGGCTGGGCTGACAGGTCTGTACAGCCCAGCTTCATCGACAAGGCATTCAAGACCCTCGCGAGGGGCCAAGCCTCGCGAGGCGGACGATGCAAGACCTCCTCAGGAGCGGCCTCGCCAGGCAGGCTCATGAGGGGCGGAGAGATCAAGGCAGGGCAAACCTCGTGAGGTCCTCATGACGTAAGCCATGACGATCGAGACCAGGCAGGCGGCAGGCGGGCGCCAGCGCCCGTAGTGTCCTCGTTTCCTCTTTGGTGCCAAGGGGGCAAGCGTGGAAGTAGAGTACCGAGGCATCGAGCAAAGGTTTCCATATTGGTGCAACGAGACCAAGACTAGAAGGACGGCGAGACGGAGGTCACCATGGAGCCCAAGATGGCGTCATCACCAGAACCTTTGGTAGGCGAAGACCACCTTTTGTCAGGATAACTTGTACTAGCTGTCCCCTTTCGAATTGGCTGTTGTTGGCTCCCTTTCCGCTCAATATTTGAGGAGAGGACCAGGGCCTATATAAGTAGAACTAGCCACCACAGTGGGGGAGGATCGACCTCATCACAAGTCGAGAGCGGATCCAAGATCATCTCACCCACACAAGTTCACCAAGCACAAAAACACCTCAACCTCAGGAGGTTGTTCTTCCGCTTGAACTGTTCATCATCAGCCCAAGAGGCAATCCACCACCACCGCACTAGAGTAGGGTATTACACCACAACGGTGGCCCGAACCAGTATAAATCTTGTGTCTTTCTGTGTTGTGAGTTCGTTGAGTTCGTTCGCAAGATCTTAGAGAGCTAGGGCGTGGATCGATAGGAGGAAAGCCTTTGCACGCACCCCAGTGTTCGAACTTTAAGGGTCTGTCGGAACCCGTGATCCGACATTTGGCGCGCCAGATAGGGGTATGCCGGAGTCTCTTCCCCACCAATCGACCCGTCGGCGCTCCGCGGCCCCGATGTCCGGTGACCCAAGGGCCGACTCCGACCGGTGGGCAGCCTGGCCTGCCCGGACGACGCCACCTGCCCATGAAGACCTCAACCCCATGCTCCAGGCGGCGCGAGCGCCGCCTAACGCTACGGGGCGCGGGCAGCATGGCCAGGCGTTATCCACCCCACTCCACGACAAGCGCGAGCCGCTGCAAGGGCAGCAAGCCACGCCGTAGCAACGGCGCCACAGACCCGTCGGGAACAGGCGAACATGCGGGCCGTGCTCATGGTGGCACGGGAGTTGTTGCGGTGCCGGCTGATGGAGAGCGGACGCGATGCCCTGCTGGAACGTGTCGCTGAGCTGCTGGATGCGGCGGCGTCAGGAGCGCCACCTTTCTGCTATCTGGTTCCTTCCCGAGCCACTACTGGACCTCACGACAGGCCACGCTGCAACCGCGCGCCCTCGGGTGTGCCCGGGGTTTCACCGACACCAGGACAGCCGGCGGCGCCGGGGGCCCCGTTGCCTCCGTGCCGCCTCTGATGAACATGGGCACGAGCGTTGCCCCCCATGGCCCCAGCAAGGCGTCGCGCTATCATCCTCAGGACGGTGCGATGGGTCGGGCGACGTGGAGTGTGGGGCACTACGGCGAGGTGTTCGGGGTGACAGCCCCGGAAGCCTATGTGCCCCGCATGATGGACCAGGAGTACACGCCGGAGGACGACCCTGGCTCGTTTCTCGGGTCAGGGTGGGAGGAGGAGACATTAGGAGTTGAAGCCTTCCAAGAGCCGCCGGAGAGCCCCGCCAACCGCGCCGTCGACAACAGATGCATGGTACCACTAATCCCTCAGGAGCAAGCTTACGCTAACCATGAGTCACAGATGAACCAGGCCACGGCACCGAACGGTGGCTCCGGCACGGCGATGCCCGCCCCGACAGGAGAGACCCGCTGGGGGCTGCGTGGAAGGGGCCAGGAGCAAGGCCCCTCCCTGTGTCACACGGAGCAAGGCAACACTCGGAGGTAGGCCCTCTGCCGTGGTGGCGACCGCGACCTTTCCCCCGGCAGAGGACCCGTGGTCGCCGAGGGCGCCGCTGGCGTCCCCTCTGCCCTTGTTGAGCCGTCCTGGTTTCCGGTCGTCCCAGCGGTGGTAGTGGGTGGCGCAAGGCGGGGCCCTCGCCTGGCAATATGAAGCAAGGCCGGTACCTGTGAAGCAAGGCCCAGTGCCTGTGAAGATCGCCGCCCGTGACACTCTCACATAATAATGAGTGGGGCTGTACACGCCCCGGAGTCTCCAGAGAGCCGCCCTCAGGCCTCGGGGGCTCCCTCCCACGCCTAGTGGCAGCACTTAGCTCCGCGCTGGTGAGAAGACGTTGAAGACTAGACTAGGTGACGGACGCGGCCATTTTCTTTGGATCTCTTTTCTGTAACCCTGCCTTCTGGATTTGGATTTAAGCTGAAGTTGAACTTTCATTTGATGCGCAGGGGGATGCCTTTTTCTCGTTCGAGCTATTCCTCGCGGTTTAGTTCTTGCCTTATTTCGGAGTTCACATCGGCCGCTTCCCCCCCCCCCTCGCGGGCCCTTCGTGAGCCGGGCTGGGCATGAAGCACACGAGCCACTCGCATGCCGAGCCGTGGCAGTCGCTCCCTTATCACACGGTCCTCTTAGGCGTGTCGACGAATTCCTCAGGAGCTTCTCAGAAACCCACAATCTCTCGAGTTGGTTGAGGGCTCGCCCAGGCTAAGGTAAACCGCAGCAGCAACCCTGCCTCAGTATACGTAAAGCTCGTGAAGACGCGTACTTAATTTTACACATAAGGATGAAAGCAGCGATCTGTTTACATGAGGGGCTCCCCCTCTCAAAATGCACTTATAGTCTTCCAGGGCCACGCCCAAGTTTTTACAGGGAAAATAACAGGGAAATGAGGAATCAGCCAGATACGTCACTCGCCGGGTACCCCATGTCGTCTTCAGACGCGCCGCTGGCATCGCTGTCACCATCGTTGGCGTTGCCTCCACCTTCGCCGGCGCCGACGTCGCCGTCATCAACCATGTCGCCTACGTCCGCCGCAACCACCACCCCATCATCGTCAGAAGCGAAGGCCCTGACCAGCGCATCCACGTGGTCTTCAACCCATCGCCCCAAGTCACCCCGGATGGCTTCCGGCACGGGAGGCGATGGCGGCGTCAAAATCGAAGCTGAGATCAATGTTCCGGAGGTGGCTGAAGACGCGGGAGAACGCGCGCCCAAGCAGGCTGCGACTTCTCTCTTCCACTAGCTGGCGAGCGTATTAGACTGAGCTTCCATGCACGTCACCACGTTGGTGAAGAAGGTCAGGTGACTGGCGTAGTCATTCGAGTGGGGGGAGGTGCATTCTTGTCGCAGATGAATCCCAGGGCGGTGTTAGCCCTGTTCTGGAGGCCCTGAAGCATGGGGGCATGCTCGCGCTCCAGCGTCCGCCGTTGAAGCACTTCCTCCCTATTTTGCCGCGCGACGGCCTCGGCGTCATCAACCCGTCTCTGAAGAGAAAGCAACTCGGCGTGGGCGGAGGCCAAGTCCGCCTGCGCCGTGACCAGGGCGGCGGCCGTGGCCTCCTCATGCCTCTATGCCTCATCTAACATGGGCCTGAGAGCAGCGGTCCTGCCCACTGCCTCGGTTCCCGGAAGTTTCAGCTTCAGGACGTGCCAACCTTCAAGATCCGCGCGAACCTCGGCCACCCGGCGGTCAACTTCCTCCTAGACCTTGGCCTCGCGAGCCCCGACGGCATCTTCCGCTTGGGCGACTTGACGCTCCCTCGTCTCTAGTTGCTCGAGCTCGAGGCTACGCTTCACGGCTTCTAGAGCCAACGCATCCTTGTGCTTCTGGACCTCCTCTTCCTCGGCAGGCGTCCCCCTCAGAGACGCGAGGGTGGCTTCACGCGCCTCCACTTGTTGCTCGAGGGACGCACTACAGGCATGGAGCTCCCACGCGCACTTCTCCGTAGCCTCACGACGGCGGTCGGCTTCACGAGCCTCCTCCAGAGCTCGGGAGAAGACTTCACAGGAGGCCACAAGGGAGGCCTCAGCCTTCGTGTTATCCAGCTCGCGCTGGTGGCGCCCGAGGTTGATGGCCACTTTCAGCCTGTGCCACTCCTCCACCAACCGAAGACCCTCGGCCTCAAGGCGCGCTGATACGTCCATTTTGCATCATGCTTTTATATCAATATTTATTGCATTATGGACTGTTATTACACATTATGTCACAATACTTATGCCTATTCTCTCTTATTTTACAAGGTTTACATAAAGAGGGAGATGCCGGCAGCTGGGATTCTGGGTTGGAAAAGGAGCAAATATTAGAGACCTATTCTGCACAGCTCCAAAAGTCCTAAAACTTCACGGAAGATGTTTTCCAAATATATAAAAAATACTGAGAGCAAGAACTTCACCAGGGGGGCCACACCCTGCCCACGAGGGTGGGGGGCGCGCCCTACCCCCTGGGCGCGCCCCCTACCTCGTGGGCCCCCTGGTGGCCCTGCGGTGGCCATCTTCTGCTATATGGAGTCTTTCGATGGGAAAAAATCATAAGCCATCTTCTCGGACGAAACTCCACCGCCACGAGGCGGAACCTTGGCGGAACCAATCTAGGGCTCTGGCAGAGCTGTTCTGCCGGGGAAACTTCCCTCCGGGAGGGGGAAATCATCGCCATCGTCATCACCAACGCTCCTCTCATCGGGAGAGGGCAATCTCCATCAACATCTTCATCAGGACCATCTCATCTCAAAACCCTAGTTCATCTCTTGTATCCAATTCTTGTCTCCAAGTCCGTGATTGGTGCTAGTGGGTTGCTAGTAGTGTTAATTACTCCTTGTAGTTGATGCTAGTTGGTTTAATTGGTGGAAGATCATATGTTCAGATCCTATATGCATATTAATACCCCTCCGATTATGAACATGTTTAGGCTTTGTGAGTAGTTACTTTTGTTCCTGAGGACATGGGAGAAGTCTTGCTATTAGTAGTCATGTGAATTTGGTATTCGTTCGATATTTTGATGAGATGTATGTTGTCTCTCCTCTAGTGGTGTTATGTGAACGTCGACTACATGACACTTCACCATTATTTGGTCCTAGAGGAAAACATTGGGAAGTAATAAGAAGATGATGGGTTGCTAGAGTGACAGAAGCTTAAACCCTAGTTTATGCATTGCTTGATAAGGGGCTGATTTGGATCCATATGTTTCATGCTATGGTTAGGTTTACCTTAATACTTTTGTTGTAGTTGCGGATGCTTGCACTAGAGGTTAATCATAAGTGGGATGCTTGTCCAAGTAAGGGCAGTACCCAAGCATCGTTCCACCCACATACCAAATTACTCCCTCCGTCTGAAAAAACTTGTCATCAAAATGGATAAAAAGGGGTGTATCTAGAGATAAAATACATCTAGATACATCTCCTTTTATTCATTTTGATGACAAGTATTTCCGGACGGAGGGAGTATCAAAGTACCGAACACGAATCATATGAACATGATGAAAACTAGCTTGACGATATTCCCATGTGTCCTCGGGAGCGCTTTACATCATATAAGAGTTTGTCCAGGCTTGTCCTTTGCTACAAAAAGGATTGGGCCACCTTGCTGCATCTTATTTACTTTTGTTACTTGTTGCTCATTACAAATTATCTTATCACAAAACTATCTGTTACCACTTATTTCAGTACTTGTAGAGAATACCTTGCTGGAAACCGCTTATCATTTCCTTCTGCTCCTCATTGGGTTCGACACACTTACTTATCGAAAGGACTACGATAGATCCCCTATACTTGTGGGTCATCACGCGCGTCGACACCCTCAAGTTCTTCGCCGAGTCGGTTCATCATTCCCATCGCCTCCTGGAAGATCATTACCCCTTACCTTTTATCGATCAAATGCTAGAAAGATTGTCCAAACATACACATTTTTGCTTTCTAGATGGTTATTCTAGTTTCTCTCAAATACCTGTGTTAGCCAAAGATCAATCAAAAACTACTTTTACATGCCCTTTTGGTACTTTTGCTTATAGAAGTATGCCTTTTGTTTATGTAATGCACCTGCTACCTTTCAAAGATGCATGATGGCTATATTCTCTGACTTTTGTGAAAAGATTTGTGAGGTTTTCATGGACGACTTTTCCGTCTATGGATCTTCTTTTGATGATTGCTTGAGCAACCTTGATCGAGTTTTGCAGAGATGTGAAGAAACTAATATTGTCTTGAATTGGGAAAAGTGCCACTTTATGGTTAATGAAGGTATTGTCTTGGGGCATAAAGTTTCTGAAAGAGGTATTGAAGTTGATAAAGCCAAGGTTGATGCTATTGAAAAGATGCCATGTCCCAAGGACATCAAAGGTATAAGAAGTTTCCTTGGTCATGCCGGTTTTATAGGAGGTTCATTAAGGATTTCTCAAAAATCTCTCGGCCTCTGACTAATTTATTACAAAAAGATATACCATTTGTCTTTAATGATGATTGTGTAGAAGCATTTGAAATACTTAAGAAAGCATTGATCTGTGCACCTATTGTTCAGCCACCAGATTGGAATTTACCCTTTGAAATTATGTGTGATGCTAGTGATTATGCTGTAGGTGCTGTTCTAGGACAAAGAGTTGATAAGAAACTAAATGTTATTCAATATGCTAGTAAAACTCTAGACAATGCTCAAAGAAATTATGCTACTACTGAAAAAGAATTCTTAGCAGTTGTATTTGCTTGTGATAAGTTTAGACCTTATATTGTTGATTCTAAAGTAACTATTCACATTGATCATGCTACTATTAAATATCTTATGGAAAAGAAAGATGCTAAACCTAGAATTATTAGATGGGTTCTCTTGCTACAAGAATTTGATTTACATATTGTTGATAGAAAAGGAGCTGAGAACCCCGTTGCAGACAACTTGTCTAGGTTAGAAAATGTTTTTTTTGACCATGAAGACTGCAGGGCTTACACCCCACAGCATTTTATTAAATAACAAATATATACAAGGTTTCCTCAAGGAGGAAGAGAAAAAACTATACATGGAAGAGGAGCACTATACCTATAAATTACAAATAAACAAAGGAGACAGACTGGAACTCTCCTCAAGGAGGAAGAAAATCAATCCACTTAAGAAGGGCATCTCTAAATTTCCTATTTATACGGTGGGAGAGCAGAGTAATATCATGAATGAAGCTATTCCTCCATGTCCTGAAAGAGGGCTGAATGTTTCTGAAAGTTCTATCATTCCTGATCTTCCAAATATTCCACCAGGCCACGAAAACCACCTCCCCAAAAAAAGGTTTGTTGAAATCTTTCCTTGCATGATGAGCAATTTCCACCATATCGTCACTATTTTTCCATTCAATTTGGAGGTAATTCCAGATTCGAGCACTAAAGTTGCACTGGAAGAACAGGTGGTTTCTGTCCTCCAGAGCACCAGTCGGGCAAAGAACACATTCAGGCCCTTCATTGATTCTCCAATGTCTCCTCTGGATCATGTCCTTGGTGTTAATCCTGTCCATGATGACAAGCCAAGCAAACATCTTGATCGACATAGTGCAGCAACTTTTCCATATCCATCCCAGGATGGGGTTTGAGACCATTGGCTGATAGACAAAATCATAAAACTTTTTAGCTGTATACTCTGATTTCTTGCCATGTCTCCATCCCCAGTGGTCATTAGATTGATTGTCCAAATGGAAAGACCCCATCAATGAGGAGAGCTGTTGCATTTCTTGGAAGGCTTGTTCAGACATAGGCAAGTAGAAAAGCTCCTGAAAAGAACGAGCCTGAAAGACTTCCTTGACTGAGAGGTTTTTGTGGAGACAAAAAGAAAATAGCCTAGGAAATCGCTGTTGCAGAGGAACCAAACTGTTCCCAATTTGCCAGTAGTCTAACCAAAACTACACTGTATCTCCACTATGAACATCAACCGACGTAACGGCTCTGAAATTATCCATCAACTTGCAGACATCCTTCCACCAAAAGGAGCCACAGAGAACAGTATCATGCGGAATCCTTTCAAAGTAGTAAGAATCCCAAACTAATTGCACCCAGGGCACATCCATCTTATTATAAAATTTGTTGAGGTGTTTCAATAAGAGAGCATCATTCTGCAGTCCAAGATTTAAAATCCCGAGCCCCCCCCCTTTGACTTAGGTCTACAAACAAGCTGCCAAGCCGCCAGAGAGTGGCCCTTTTCCTGACCATACTTCCTCCATAAACACTGCCTTTGAATTCTTTCCAATTGTTTTAAAATACCTTGAGGAATGGACAAGCTACAAAGGAAAAAGATAGGCAAGGAAAAGATCACAGAATTGACTAATTGCAGTCTGCCCCCTTGTGGCAAGAACCATGAACTTGCTGTCAATCTTCTCTCCATACAGTCCACAAGAGGAAGGAGGTCCACTATTTTAGGCCTGGTGGTCCCCACTGGCAGTCCCAGATATGTAAAAGGCATAGTGCCTAATTTGCAATCAAAAAAGGCAGCCAGGTTAGAAGCATCCTGCTCAACTACATTGATAGGATACATGGAGGATTTATGGAAATTGATCTGCAGTCCAGTTGCCTGTGAGAAGGAATGCAAAACTGATTTCAGAGCCCTTAATTGATTTATCTCAACATTTAGAAATAGCAGTGTGTCGTCTGCATATTGAACCACTGGGTAATCTGGATCGTGGGTAAGCAGGGGCCTGCTTATTAAACCTTGTTGGAGAAGATTGTTCACTAAAGTCTGTAAAAGATCAGCCGCAATAACAAATAGTAAGGGAGAAATTGGGTCCCCTTGTTTGACTCCACATCTGCATTTGAAATGAGTACCAGGGACTCCATTCAATAATACAGAAGAAGTGCCAGAAGACAGCAACTGCTTAATCCAAACAATCCACCTTTCATCAAAACCTTTTGCAGTTAATATCTTAATGATTGCCTCATGCTGGATAGAGTCAAAAGCCTTTTCAAAGTCCAACTTGAGCAAAAGGATGGGCCTTTTAGACTGATTGCACTGATGGATATACTCAAATGTCCAAGCAAGACAATCCTGGATTGTTCTTGATTTGATGAAACCATATTGGTTTTTATGCACACATTTGGTGATCTCCAGTTGAAGTCTGTTAGCAGCAAGCTTTGTGAGAAACTTTAGGCCAACAGAGGTTAGAGAGATTGGTCTAAAATCTCCCACACCCTCAGGTGTCTGCTTCTTTGGGACCAGGGTAATGAATGCATCATTCAAGTTTTCTAATTGCACTGTTCCAGCATGAAACTCTGTAACCAGCTGTATAAAGTCAGCAGAAATTATATGCCAACACTTTTTTTAAAAAGAGCCCGTTAAAGCCATCAGGGCCAGGGGCCTTATCAGTAGGCAAGTCCTTGATAACCTCCTCAATTTCTTTTAATTCAAAAGGTTTTGTGAGCACCTCCAAACCCTGGACCCTGGGTATTAGGGACAAAATGGTTGCATCCAAAGAAATAGACTTAACTGTCCCCATTCTGCTTTTGAAGGTTGTCAGGAATTCTCTGGCCATCTCCTCATGGTTAGATGTTACTGTTCCATCTGACAGCACCAAGCTTGCCACAAAATTTTTTCTAAATCTTTCAGTTGCCATGGCCTGAAAGAATTTGGAGTTTTCCTCCCCCAGTTTGATATACCTAATTGTACATCTTTTCCTCCAGTACAAGTATTGCATGTGAAGCAGGTGTTCATGGTGCAATTTAATTATTTTCCTGAAATTAAACTCAGGCCTGGATAAAGGTCTCTTGTCCTCAAGATTGTCCAACCAAAGAATGACCCAGTTACACTTCTCAATCAACCTTTTGATATGTGAAAGACCTTTCTGCCATTTCTTGAGAGCAAAC